>NW_015627890.1:41374-43680 GCF_001515625.1 Sinocyclocheilus rhinocerous
GTTGGTGTTTTTTCAATGTATGCTTCAGACAGGGGGCACGACGAGGCGTTCCCCATAGCGACCCCTAGAGGACGCAGTGTCTCGTTCCCTACTCAGGGAACCATGGTTACATAAGTAACCTGAGACGATTTTAATCTCATAAATATGAGTTATTTCATTATTTTGACTTCATCTCATAAATAACATTTTATGTCAATTATAATTTTTCATGTCATAATTTTGATTTAGATGTTTAGATTTTTGATTTTTTTTAAATGTATTTTTATTCTCATAAATATGACTTGGTATGTCATAACTGTGACTTTGTCATAATTATATATTTTTAACTCATAATTTTGACATATAGGCTAATTGATGTTTACATCTCATAGATATAACTCATAATTATCCATTTTTACATCATAATTTCAATTTAGTATGTCATGATTTGCATTTGTCATTATATCAACTTTTCATCTCATAAATACAACTTGTCATAATTATGAATTTCTGTCATCTCATAAACAGGACTTTTTATGTATTTTTATTCTCATAAATATTAATTAGTATGCCATAATTTTGACTTCATGTAATTTATGGACTTTTATCTCATAATTTTGACTTTAAATTTGTTGTTTTCATAAATATAACTTTTTATGTCATACGTCTTTTAATTATGACTGTGATCATTTTATGACTTTTCATCTCATAAATATGACATGGTATGTCATTATTTTATGTAATAAATAAGGATTTTTATCTCGTAATTTCGATATATGTAAAATTCTATGTCATAATTTGTATTTATTTATGCCATGATTTAGACTTTATCTCTCAAAAATATGACTTTTTTTGTGTCATAATTATCACTTTTAATATGATTTGCCAAAGCTTTTTTTTTCCGAAAAATAATTACATGCATAATTAATAACTTACATAATTACTTATTATACTTACATAAACTTACATTATATATATATATATATATATATATATATATAGTAATTAACTGTTTTCCCTCCATGTAATGCATGAGTTTGTATTAATAAATAAACTCTACAGAAAATAACACAATGCTTATTTTAAAAGTGACATTTAATAATAAAAAAAAAAAATTATATATATATATATATATAGTCTAATAAAATAAAAAAGGCTAATTAAATCAAATGTATTTCCTCCACAGCATGTGTCTAGTCTTGTTTTATCTGTCTACATTAAATATCTGCTCGATAAACTCAAGCACACAGCTGTACAAACACGTGCATATTTTCTCTGACAGTAAAATACCCGCTTCACAGCAGAACAGGAAGGCCATTGAATAGGCTCAGATAACCGTAAAATAATAATAGGAGACGTTGAAATGCAGGCTGAAAATAGACCAGCATGGAGGCTCAGCGCTTCCGGCGTGACTATTAACGACACCTGCTTTAGCGCCGGAAGGCCTGATTGTTATTCTTATAGGGTCATGCATTAATGCATATGCGCTCATTTACATACACGCCCCCCTCGCCGTGTGCATTCCCATATCTGAGTGATTATTCCTTTTGCTGGCTATAATTCAAAAGCAGCATTATTCAAAATATCAAAAAACAGTTGATTATGGCATGCTGCAAATATGGCATCCATCACAGTGACATTTAAAGAAAGGCAAAAAGCAAAGATTGGATATGTTTCCTCATCAATATGGAGATGCTGCGTTAATTTTTGAAAAGCCATTGTTGGCTTTTATTGCTTTTATAGGCGCGCTGCCGTCGCCCAGAGCCATGGATTCATCAGAGACAGATGCACAACGATGAGCTCAAGAAGACTTTCTGATGTTCCCATGACAGAAACATTCACTCAAAGTACCAGACTAAATATACACCATGGCATAAATGTGAAATTCAGAATTCAACTATCGACTCTGTCTCAATTCATAAGTGTGAATGTGAATTGAATTGGCCACAACGCACTGTGTTCTGCTTTATAGCTGAATTTAATTTGTTTATAATTGAGGAACTTTACACAGCTAATGAACTGAACTGAATCAACACTGCAGAATTTGGATTTGTCTCTTGTTTGATGAAGTTTGCATCATTGATTCTGTTACTTTCCTGTTTAATGCTGTGATGCCGCTTTAAAACAATCTTTATTGTGTGCAATTCAGATTCAGTGTGCAATTCAAAGAAATTAAACCGTAGAATTGCACAGTAACTGCGATATTGTGACTTTTTGCCATCAGCTAATATATATATATACAGTGTATATATATATATATATATATATGTAATATATATCTTATGTCTGTGGATTTTTCTACAATTTTATAGTAATTATGTAATTAT
>NW_015627890.1:43783-57202 GCF_001515625.1 Sinocyclocheilus rhinocerous
ATATATATACAGTATATATATATATATATATATATATATAGGTAATATCTTATGTCTGTGTATTTTTCTACAATTTTATAGTAATTATGTAATTATTTCCATCATATAAGAAAAAATCATGCTTTGGCAAATCAGAATGATGACATAAAAAGTCATAATTATGTTATGTAATAGAAATTATGACAAAAAGTCATAATTATGATATTAAATGTGGTAATTATGATACAAAAGTGATATTTATGAATGAAAAATCAAAATTGACACAAATCCAAATGTCATATACTTAATCGAAATTATGACATAAAAGGTGATAATTTTGACATATATTTATAATGATGTCAAAATCATTAGATAAAAATCCATAATTAAGACATAAAGACCTAAAGTTGTAAAATTATGACATTATAAGTCGAATTTTTTTTCCAGATTTGACACATTTCTCTAATTCAATGTTTTCAGATACATTGAAAATGTATTTCAAAAATAAGTTGAATATACTGTAAGTCTGCCAAATGTATAAATGTAAAGCAAATGTACATATAAAAAAATCAATAATCATTCTGACCAAGCCTAAAATCAAGAAATTACTGGCAAATTTAACCTTTCAACATGTAAAACTTTAATATTAGGAACGTGTAAATAAAGAGACACAATAAAATGGTTGAAGCTTTTATAATGTTTCCTTTAAAAACTAATTTCTTCTAAAATACAGAAGTTTTAAGGGACAAAAAAACTGAGGACTGATTGAGGACTTATAAAACATGAGGCACGTACTCAACTGAAAGTGTGTCGCTGCTTGTGGAGATTGGCATGATTACTGCTGCCGCACTTTCTACAGGAGCATCATTTCTTCTCATCTTCATGAACTGAATTCTGGAAATCGTCTTCAGGTGGCTTCAAACATCTTCTGATCAGACCTCAGCCAGCCTGACGCTAACGTGACACACTCTTAATGAGGTTCAGTGCTCAGCGACACAGAGAGGGATGTCTAAAAGATCTTTATTTTTATTATTAACCAGAATCCAAACTCTGCCATATTTAAAACTTTAAAATGGTTCTTCGTGTACGCTTCAATACAGACAACTACACTTCAACTATGGAAACTATACAGATTAGATTTCAACTTTGTTGATATATGAAGGTCATATTATGACTTTCTCAGAACCTTTTCCACATGCCTTCATTAGTCATTTTTCCCATACTTTTTAAATACCTTGTGCTGTTTTATACTCTTGTAAATAAATATATCATAAAATATTAATATGTTTTTAAAACCATGATGATTTAAACGGGGTAATTATATTTAACTAAAACCATAAAAAAATCATTACTTGGAATAAAATAAACATTAACTGAAATAAAATATTTTTAAAAAATTAAAAAAGAATTTTTTTGTCTAGTTGCCAAGGCAACATTTTTCATTTTCATTTAGTTTAACGATGTACTAAAATAACTGAAACTAAAACAGAAAAAATATTAATAAAAACTATAAAGACATATTTAAAAAAATTTTTTTTTTTTGAAAATGACACAAAATGCACTAAAACAAAATGACTAAAACTTAAAAATGAAGTGAAAAATGACTAAAAATTAAGTGAAAACAGAAAATAAAAACTAATTCAAAATCTTAATAAAAACTAATATTTTCTCAATGATACTAAAGTAACACTGAATGTAAACATGATTTATTTCAATATTATTATTTATAATTTCCGTATTTATTAGGTGAAAATGACACTCATTTATTCACATTTGATTAGTGACTATTATACATGAACTTATTTCAAATTAATTTAGAAAAAAAAATTAATTTATGTATTAATATTATTGATAATAGAATTTTAAAAATGTAATTATTCTTATTCATTTTCTACCATAACTTTTCTAAATATTCCAAAAATCTTCAAACATTCTTTGTATTCCCAGGTTTAAATAGAAACATCTCATATTTTCAATGTACTTTCAGACCTCTGGACCTCATTATTATCATCAGTTTTCTGTGAACATCACTCTCAGCTGTCAAACGGACCAGCACAGGGAATCTGACCCGCTTCAGCTTCTCCTCTCACAGACAGCACGGCAAAACCCATAAATTACAGGAATTAACTGATGGCAACTAAAACACCCGGGGCAACTTTGTAAGTTGTTTAAATCTTTAAACTTACAGCATCTTCTGCACACGGCTGTAACTGAACGCACTGCAGGGCTGTTGTATTAATGAAGGGGAAACTACAAACCGCATTCAGTCCTGAGGAAAACACTCTCTGGCCTCAGGACGCTTTTCTTCTGTATGTGTCTGATACCTGCAGGATCGCTCAGCTTTCCTACTTCTGTAATCAGTTAAGCAGTTGTTTTGAAAAATATTCTTGCTTTATGCATTTCATATGTTAACAGATGATTATCGGTTCGAATCAATTCAACTTTATTGCCATTAGGGCTGCAGAACAGCACATTAATACATTAGGAAACTACCTGTTTGCTTTAATATTTCTACTTTTTTACATTTGATATGTCATAAATCATAAATGTTGACTTTTATAATTGTTCTACTCTTTAAATTTTGAAGAAACTCCTTCAAACATTCTTTGTATTCCCAGGTTTAAATAGAAACATCACATATTTTCAATGTACTTTCAGACCTCTGGACCCAACATTGTTTTATTTGCCTATTAAATCCTCTTCTTCTTCATTATTATCATCAGTTTTCTGTGAACATCACTCTCAGCTGTCAAACGGACCAGCACAGGGAATCTGACCCGCTTCAGCTTCTCCTCTCACAGACAGCACGGCAAAACCCATAAATTACAGGAATTAACTGATGGCAACTAAAACACCCGGGGCAACTTTGTAAGTTGTTTAAATCTTTAAACTTACAGCATCTTCTGCACACGGCTGTAACTGAACGCACTGCAGGGCTGTTGTATTAATGAAGGGGAAACTACAAACCGCATTCAGTCCTGAGGAAAACACTCTCTGGCCTCAGGACGCTTTTCTTCTGTATGTGTCTGATACCTGCAGGATCGCTCAGCTTTCCTACTTCTGTAATCAGTTAAGCAGTTGTTTTGAAAAATATTCTTGCTTTATGCATTTCATATGTTAACAGATGATTATCGGTTCGAATCAATTCAACTTTATTGCCATTAGGGCTGCAGAACAGCACATTAATACATTAGGAAACTACCTGTTTGCTTTAATATTTCTACTTTTTTACATTTGATATGTCATAAATCATAAATGTTGACTTTTATAATTGTTCTACTCTTTAAATTTTGAAGAAACTCATATGATAACAACAGGTTCCTTTGTGACAACTTACCCCATATAGTGTAACAACATGTGTTGCTATTGGGGCATGTTGTCACAAAAGGTCAATGTGTGTTATGTTAATGAAAACGAAAGTAGTAAAGAAATTGCCTCTGAAACTGTATTTTCCATTAACTCTGCATAACAATCATATTTTACTTTCCATTGTGACAACTTACCCCATTTAGTGTGACAACATGTATTGCTATTGGGGCATGTTGTCACAAAAGGTCAACATGTGTTTAATGACCTCAGTAGTATTTTGTAAATGTTCAGTAGTAAATAAATTGAGACTGAAGCTTCTTTGCCATGAGCACTGCAGAACAGCACTGCAAAATGATGTATTATTATTAATGCATTGGGAAATCGGGGCTAGTTGCTTGCTTTAATATTTTTACATTTTTTTTTTTTTTTACATTCAATTTGTCATATACATTGTTGTTTCATAATTGTTTTACTCTTTAAAATCTGCTGAAACTTCTGCAATAATGGAAGGTTCTATTGTGACAACTTACCCCAAATAGTGTGACAACTTATTGCTGTTGGGGCATGTTGTCACAAAAGGTCAATATGTGTTTAATGAACTCAAGTTTTTCAAAATGTTCTAAATTGACAAACTTTATTGCCATGATCACTGCAGTACAGCACTATATATATTAGGAATTCTGCATTTTGTCATTGTTTTCACATATGATGTGTCATAAATCATACATTTTTGGGGTTCATAATTGCTTTACTCTTTAAAATGTGCTGAAACTCCTATGATAACAAAAGATTCCAATTGTGACAACTTACCCCATATAATGTAATAACATGTGTTACTATTGGGGCATGTTGTCACAAAAGTTTTCGTAAATGTAAAGTGCTGTAGTATTTTTGTACTTGAGAGATGTTAATGTTTGTGTCTACAGTATATAGAAACTGATACAGACATTATACAGAAATAAAATAAAAATGAGACTAGCTCCAGCCGATTATTCTACATTACTGAATTTAATTATATATATTTTCCTTATTTGGAAGTCGGGTAGATCTATCTTTCTGTTTATCATTCCTCCATTCTATACATTTGATATGTCATAAATCATACATTTTTGGGTTTCATAATTGCTTTACTCTTTAAAATATGCTGAAACTCCTATGACGACAACAGGTTCCAATTGTGACAACTTACCCCATATAATGTAACAGCATGTGTTACTATTGGGGCATGTTGTCACAAAAGGTTCAACGAACTAATTTCGTAAATGGAAAGTGCTGTAGTATTTTTGTACTTGAGAGATGTTAATGGTTGTGTCTATATAGAAACTGATACAGACATTATACAGAAATTGAATAAAAATGTGACTAGCATTCTACATTACTTAATTTAATTCTATATATTTTCCTTATTGGAAGTCAGGTAGATCTATCTTTCTGTTTATCATCCCTCCATTCTATTACTGTAATAAAATGAATCATTATGTTCTATTCTACTCTTTGAAATCTGTCATTCCTCCGAACGGACACCGGCGGGCGCCAAACATCACGGAACGCGTCGTTCAGCATCAGTCCTGCATGCGAGATCCACAGTAATTACGGGTCTCAGCGCAACATCAATTATTCACACTTATTTACACGCAAATAAACAAACATTCAGATAAATAAATAATCGAGTACCTGCGCGGGGAAAAGCGGCGGGGCGCGCTCCGGCACAGCTGATGCCCAACACAACTGTCTTTATTTGTTTGCCTGCTGTTAAATAAATGAAAATCCGGCTCGAGAAGTGTACGATTGTGTTTGTGTGGGTTTAAACCGACGTTGTGCCCCGTTTGCACGAGAGATCCTGCAGCAGACGTCTCCATCTAGCCGTGCGCAATAATTGAAATGGCGCATTTGGCTGCGGGCGGACTGTGAGGGCGCACAGTGAATGATGTCCAGACGTCATTTGCTTTTAATGGCCTCCAGGAAATTTGCCATTACAGTTCTCACAGACATTAGAGCACAGAGAGGAGCGAGGGGGAAAGCGCCGCATGCATGAGCACCAGATCCAGATTTTCTCTTTGTAAAAAGAATACGCGTCTTTTATCGCCACTTTATCAACAAGTTCCAGTGCGCCTCCCGCTTTCGCGAGAGCGAAGAGAGACTTTTACTCGTTCAGGGAAGGAAAATGTGTTGCCTTTGTGAAAGAGCCTGGGGGAATATTACATCAGACGAAATGACAATGATTAAAATCAGCCTTTCTGCCTCTCCAAAGTCTCAGGAACGGCGTGGTGGCACTTGCCAGATGCGTAAACCGTTATACGCTGAACTTTAAACCCTCGCCAGCTATTTTTACTTTGCGAAAGAGCTAAGCGAGGCTAAATAATCGAGGGGAATATCGGGTTTGCATCTGTTCCAATGAGTCTGCTCGGTTTGAGTTAATTGTCCTCTAATCCCGTGGCCCCAGAGGCGTTTGCGCAGCCTGGAGCCAGAATTCTTCTTTCGGCTCTGCTCTGATTTAGAGACGGATTATTGGCTTCCTTCTGCCCATAAGCAAAGCAGCAGATTCACCGTGGCCAAAAAAAGACAGTGGCGAGGCTGATATACGCGACCGAATCAGAGTATTAAGAAATAAGAAGATCAAGAGGGGGAAGGAGAGCTCTGGTCTCCTGGAGAAGGTAAGACGGTCCTGCGCGCTTTTGCGCTTGAGCTCTGAACGCGTCCAGACAGCAGCAGCGCAGCTCGCTATAGTCGCCCAGACCCTTCGCGATCCACCTCTGACATGTTTTAATGCAGCTTGACGCGCTTTTCACTCCGGACAGGAAGAGAATAGCTAGGCTGGATCGTTTATCGGATAGAAACTTGACCGCGAACCTTCATCTGGGAGCCGATTGATCGAACCGGACTCGGAGCGCGATTCGGACACCTACGATGTTTGAAACGGTACCATTTCACTTAAATCTCACCTCAATAGAGTGGACGATTCATGTGATGGTGCTTTTGTGGTTTGCCGTGAATGAGTGCAGCGACGCGTCCTGAAACGCGTTCACGCTTCATGTCCTGTGACATTCTTTTCTGATTCCGTAACCTTATTAAACACCCTAGGCATCGAGAACCTGTGTTTTTAGGAGGGCATATGCCTCATTCCTGAAGCTTTATCGCTGGGAGTGAGACGCCATGTTGTGAAATGATCTGAATTGAAGTTTTAACCCGTAGGGCACCGACCTGAAACTGAACTGAGAATGAAAGAAAGCAGGAAAAGTGTGTGTTGATTTCATTGTATGTGTTCCGAACGTTTCCACGAACGTCTTCCAAAAGGCATTCTACAGATTCCTCCATTAGCTGTCGAACACAAACGTGTTTGGTGACAGGGAAACCGAGGATTGGATGAAAACCGTCTCGAAGTTAAAGATAGTCCAAGCTAGTAACCAGCAGCTCAAGATGGTTTTGGAAGCAGCTTAGACTATCTACCGAAATGCAGCATCAAGTTTAAGATGTATTTCCCCAGCAAACACAGAACGCTTTCCAAACATTAGGTTCAGGACGCAGGAGGGTTTTTGTGTGGAAACCTAATCTGTAATGATTATTTATATGTTGCATTCTTATAATCTGGAGTATTTTGAGTGTTTTGAGTCATTTTCCTCATGTGTATATGAAGCTTGACCATCTTGACTTTTCTTTACTCTTCTACCTGGTCCCTCCTATTAACAAAAAGAGAGAGAGAGAGAGAGAAGGGGTAGATCCACTGTATTCCCTCAGCATTAATATCTGGGCTTTTGGTTACAACGCCCGTAGCTATATGGAGATGAGGGATAGCTTCTTATGCCAAAACGTCTTAAGTATTTTTTTTTTCTTTCAATGGAATCTGAAATGTATCATCTTGCTTGTGTATTAAATGAACATTAGTGCTGAGGGCTTGGTGGCAACACCCTGGAAAATTCTGCCGTCCGCCTCCAGTGCATGGCCTCCAGCGCTGGAGCTGAGCGGAGCCTGTAACAACCGCCTTCTGTTTACCATGTATGGTTAAAATAACAGGTGTGCAAATGAGCCAATGCATGGAAGAACTTGTCGTTGAAATCCCTTTGAACTCCAGGTTCACAATGAAGCAGTCTTTCTTATGACAACTGGAATAGGTTAAGTCGTGTTTCCATGTGGCCCTGCGTGATCCGGGCATTGTGAGGTAAAGTTCTGACTTGTATAAACAAGCCTTTAGGTTTGGACAGAGTTAACGTCTTTTCAGTAGACAATCTTCCAGTGAAATTCAGGAGGAAAGTGGGTTCATGTGTGAATGCACTTTGATTCAAATCAAAGTCACTCTTGCCCGTACAGTAGTACAGATTTATTCTGAGCATTAGAAAGTGTAAAATGCATACCAGAACAAGCCTTTACATTGGCGTGCGTTCATTGAGCAGATAACTGACAGAATGCCACAATCCAAAGTTTCAAAATTGCTCTGAAAAGAGCTAGAACAGAGATGAGACCGTAAAACAGTCATTTAAGGTTGTGCATTGACAAATGCAATTTGTGCATTACAGTTCAAGCTAGTAGACCAGCTGGTCAAGATGGTTTAAAAACCTAAAAGCAACTACAAGTTTAAGATTTAATTTCCAGCAAACACAGAGCGTTTCTCAAAAATTAGTACAGTATGTGGTTCCCATTTGATGTGGTCCCTATATTTAAAAAAAAGTACATTAGAATTTGTCAGATGTAAACAGAGAAATTGCATTTTAAAAATTCAGCATTTGTGCAATCTAGGGAGAAAGTGCATCTAGATTTTTCTTAAAGATTTGGAAGATGATTCCAGCATGGAGGTCCAGTGATGCTGGAAGTCGAGCGATTCTCAGTTCACTAACAGCGGATTCGTGGTTGGAAGTGATGCCTGGCGTTCCACGTGAACGCGCGCAATGCCCTCGTTTCCCAAATGTTCAGATTGGTTGCTGAAGTGTCGGAGGATATCACGTCTAACACATAACACGACCTTTAATTAGAAACTTGCCTTTTTTTTTTCTCTCTTTCCCATCCCCGGAGGCGAACACCTCGCATATCTCTCTCGCTCTCCCTCTCTCTGCAGCGTTAATAAACATCCTTGTATCCTGCCCTCGGGCTGCACCAGTGAAAAGATACAAACATACTTCATTAGAGCTGTGGCAATAATTTGTAAGCTAAATATGCGATGGGGCAGATGAGAAAACGATCTGATAAGACTCGCACAGACGCTCAAGGTGGGAGAGACGCTAAGGCACCGTGAAGGTGCATCAGCAGCAGCATTTCTCCATGGCTTTCCCGTTTGTCTGCTTCCAGGAAGGGAGAAGCATGTCACGCCTGTCTCTGACCCGGTCTCCGGTCTCTCCTCTGGCCACGCAGGGGATTCCACTGCCGGCTCAGCTCACCAAAGCCAACGCGCCCGTTCACATCGACGTGGGTGGCCACATGTACACCAGCAGCCTGGCGACCCTCACCAAATACCCAGACTCACGGTAAGACCCCTGGCCTCTTGTCTTGTTACGTAAAAGCATGCATCCAGAAGTTTAACGGCAAAATGAATCAGCTTTTCGTTATTTATGTGCACTTTGTGTGCAAATGTTTGCTTTTAGCATTTTTACATTATACAAACCATTTTGAAGTGTTAGAATCATTTTGCTTGATGTACAAGGGCACATTCATTTAAACCTTTTTTTTGGTTCAATTAAATTATTTTGAAACTCTTTTTGGCATAAAATGAAGTTTAAGATGCTCTTTGGTCTTGTTCGTGTAGCTCAGTAAAGCAAAGCAAAGCAAAGCAAAGTCACATCAAATACTGAGACATTCACAAATGCATCTGCATTTTGGTTCATTTTCTTAGTATTTAATTAGGAAAATGTGCTAAATAAAGTGCTCTCAGACTGTATATGTGGAGTGTCTGTCTGAGTGGTTTACTCAATTAGAGCTGATTAGAGGCTAATCATCTGTTCTGATGACATGTGAATGTGATCAGAATTCCCTGTGACTCGTTCTGTCTGATCCTCGATTGTGACTTTATTAGGAGAGAGACAGAAACATAAGCGGTGCACTCGTTGCTTTCATCATAGAGTGAGATTAAGTCTGATTTCTGAACAGAGAGAGAGAGAGAGAAAGAGACTTGTTTGAACATTTAGAATATTGAATTTCATTGGACTTGATCAGATGATAAAAACCTTTTTAAGTATTATGATTGAAACACAATGCAAAAGTTTGTTTTGAGTCTGTACAGTTTGCACCAACAATTTGTATTGTTACTATTCTGTGAGCGCTATCATTTTTTGCATCTGTTTGTATTTTAATGGGTAAAGCAGTGGTTATAAAGTAAATATCACTATTCTATTCTATTCATTTGTTCACTTCAGTCATGCATAAAGATGTCTAAATGTCATTGCATTAGAAACAGTATCAAACTGAGTTTCTGTATCTGCTCAAATGCTGCAGGATTTTTTTTTCTCTTCACTAACTTCACTTTTCTTCATCATTTTGAAGTCTCAGTGTCTTTAAATAAGCTGGTGTTTTTTAGTGGATGAAGCTTAGGCAGGTATCAGAGTATAAATAGTTTTTGTCTTCATTTTCAACACTAGATCAAAAATGTTATATCAGTAAGACTTTTTAAAAGAAATTATTACTTTAGTTTAGAAATTATGCATTAAATTCCTTAAAAATACTGACAAATACTTTTATAATGTTAGAAAGATCTTGAGCAGCAAATCAGCATATTAGAATGATTTCTGAAGGATCATGTGACACTGAAGACTGGAGTAATGATGCTGAAAATACAGCTTTGATCACAGAAATAAATTACATTTTAACAGATATTCACATAGAAAACAGCTGTTTAAATTGTAATAATATTTCACTGTTTTACTGTATTTTTGACCAAATAAATGCAGCCTTCATGAGCAGAAAAGACTCTTTTAAAAACATAAAAAAATCCTAAACTTTTGTGCACCTAGTGCAATGACATTCATGCATTAAGTGTGTCTTAAGTGTCCAAATACTTTTTGCAGTAACTGCCAGCATTTAACGCGTGCTTTCATTTGAGTTCACAAAAGACTGACCATCCGCACACATTAGCACCTGCTTTCACTAATCACACTGACAAGTGGGAAACCCACTCATGGATAAAAGCACACACCGGCGCAGCGACAGTTAAACAAACACAGCCTCAGAGGCCGAGCTGACAGCTGAGAGAGTCCAGTTAAAGAACCTCAAGTTGATGGTGTCTTTTAATAGATTGATCCCTTAATAATGCAGAGCGGGAAAAGAAACTCGCTCTATAACTAATGTGTGAACATTCATCTCCCTCCAGCTCAGTCTGCTGAAGTGACAGGACATATGAAAGTTTCATGCTCGTTCTGTGGGGTCTTTCTGACAGAGATCGGTAGGATGAGGACGGTTGTGAACAGCAGCTAATGATCATGAGCTCATGTCAAGTGTGTCGTGAATGTTCATGCTGGAGTTATCGGTCATATATGCAGGAAGATAGCTAGATCTTTTGACCTGCATCACTTTTATGGAATTACTTGAACAAAAGATTTGTTTTTTATTGCTCTTTTTAAAAAAAAAAAATTCAGTGCATGTGTTTAAATGTTTTTATTTGGAATTTCAGCAGCAGATCATTTGTAAACACTTTTTTAAAATGCAAACACATCAAATTTGCATTATAACAAAAATGCATGAAACAAAAGAAAAAAAGCACAAAAATGCATTAAACAGATTCACACAAAATAATAAGAATTCAACTGTAATATTAAATAAAAAAAGTAAAAATAATTTTAAATAAGTTCAAAATGTTTCAATGCATGCAACAAAAAAGAAATACTTGTTTCACTTTCATGAAAGTGAAAGGAAACACAAGGTTTTGACTCTTTGACGCTGAACTTGTTTACATCTGGAATTAATAGCTGTTTCATGCATTCCAATCACAAGTGTTCAGTGCTAAATTTAGGGTGTAAATTGGATCCAAAGCCTTTTGTGACTCACTCATAATGTATGTGTGATCAGATTTGTAGACTTGCATCCTGGACCCGCCTACTCACCTGTCAGTCATTTACAATAACGTATGCATTTATGCAGATGCTTTTATACAAAGTGGAACAAAAGCAATTTGTCACAGAGCCAACAATATTCATAATATACAATGTCAGGTTTATTAGACAACTAGATTAGGAAGCAAGCTTTTTTTTTTTCAAGCATGCATGCAATCATGCATATATTGTGAAGTCTTGTGCATGTATTTGTTTAGGGCTTTTCCGTGTTTTTCATTTAGGTGGATGTGTTGCATGCATTGACACAAGTAATTTGCTTTTGGATCAATACCAGATGTGAACAGGACCTCAGTGTCAGGCCAGACTGGTGTTTGTTCACTCAGATCTCTCTTCTACACGGCTGGTCCTGTTAACAGAGGAAGTGAAGACAGTCTGACAGGAAGACAGGCAGGACAGACGCTGTGTGCGACTGAAGCAGAGTTCTTTCCCGTTTGTCTTTCAGAGACACAGATTCACCTGACAGAGGGAGAATCTCACGCGCTCAGGTGCTGCCGCTGATTTACTGAAAGAAAACAGAGAAATAAAGAGAGAGAAACAGGCTGCGTTCACACACTCAGTGTCTGGGATTGATAACTCGGGTGATCCTTTGGTCCTCTCTTGACTACTTAATCTTGAAAAAAATAACTTCTTCAAATCGTTTTTCCCAAAATACAGGCAGACATTCAGGTGGGTTTTAGTATAATGTGGGGTGTGATTTTGAAAACTTTTTTTCCAGAGAAAGGCTTAAAAGTAACCTAATGTTAGTGTAATCTGTTAACAAAGCACATCATAAACCCGTCTTTTTAAGCACCAGATAATGTGTGTCATGTCACAAAATGTTTTTAATACGACTGAAACTGTAGACTATTTAACGTGATCACAATTTAATAAAAACATTAGGCCGATTAATTATTTAAATTCAACAGTTATCCAAACAACGAATAAATTATATAGGGAAGTGAGCAAAGAACATTTACAGTATCAACGGAGCTTTTTGAAACTCCGAATCAGTTAAATCATTGCGTCGCAAAATTCGAAGCGCTCCAATCGGATCGCGTATCGGGACTTCAAAGCGCGTATCGCGAATCATTTGTTTCAGATCGGGACTTCGGCGCTGTTCGCAGGATGTTTTTTTATCCCCACCGGAGATAAAAATAATTCAGCAGAGGCAGGGATGCGTAGACCAGAGGGGGGGGGAGCTCCCCCATCCCCCCCCCGGCAAATCGCACCCTGTATATATATATATATATATATATATAGTTCAGTCATGAAACTCTAGATGGCGCATTCTGACGGGGTGTTAACGTAACTGATGATATAGAGTTGTCATAATTTAAATATATATATATACACACACACACACACACACACATACATTCATACATACATACATTTATAAAAATATTTTTTATTTTTATGATTCAGAGTTAACTAGCTAGCAGTCTGTTAACTGAAATCATAAAAATTTAAAACGTGATTTTTTTTATAATTGAAGAAAATACATATTTTTATGATTTCAGTTAACTCTAAAAGTATAAAAATTAAAAACATATATATAACTTTTTTATGATTATAATTAACTGAAATAATAAAAAATGAAAGAAAAAAATTATTAATAACTTTAAACATTTTTTATTGTATCTTTAATTACTTTTTTCTTAATTTTAAGAGGTTTTGAAAGGTTAAAATCAGGAGAATTATACTTCGTGCCTTCCTAAAGATGTATATTATATTTTTAAATTATATTTTCAGTTAATTTATTATTTGCATTTGTAATAGTATAAACAAGTATTTACTTTTAGTATTTATAATAGTATTTTTTTTATTTTTTATAATTTTTATTTGAATGATTTCAGAGTTAACTAGTTGTCTGTTAACTCTGAAATCATAAAAATTCAAAACAGAATTAAAAAAAAAATATATATATATATATATATTATGATTGCAGTTAAAGTAAGTAAAGTAAAGTAAGATTGCAGTTATGATTGCAGGTAAAGTAAAAGATAAAAAATATGTGATTATTTTAATAATTAAATATTGTCTATATATAACATATATAAACAATATTTAATTATAAAAATAATCACACACACACACACACACATATATATATATATATATATAT
>NW_015627890.1:57387-71761 GCF_001515625.1 Sinocyclocheilus rhinocerous
TTTTTTACTTAACTGACTGCTAGCTAACTTGTTGTGTTAGGCCAAATTTTCCAAATCCATCTTTTTCTCCAAAAAGTGAAAAAGTCACCGCCAGCACACTGTAAACTCAAATCCAGCTGAAGGTTGATCAAGGCCAGATCTTTATTCATGTGATAAATATTTCAACACAGATGAATCATAGGTCGAAGAAGTTTCATTTTTCAAGATTTCAAGTAGTCAAAAGTGCCTCTAATTGAAGAATCGCCTTCATACCTCACACATGGACTGAACCCACTCTCAAAATCCAGTCGCTTTGCTTATAGAAATGGCTTGTCTCTTTCTTTCATGATCAAACTGAACCGTATTCACTGCTCTGAATGAGACTGACAACCATATTCCCCTGCTGTGTGAACGCAGCCAGAGAGATTTAGAGGAAAAGGAGGATGTGGGAGAGAGTATCGGAGAAAAGATGGAGAGAGAGAGACGGGTGGGGGAGAGGAGGAAGAAAAGAAAAACAGGCAGCATTTTAATTGCTTTTTAAAAAAAAGTGCAGATGAAAAACAGTGTTTGCCTGGAGGGGCATGGTGAAATTCTAGCTGGAAGAATTGCAAGACCATATGAGAAAGGACGACCGCAGGCGCTACAGGGAGATGAGTATTGGTTTTTTATAAAGCATTTTGCATCGATTTCCAAAGGGGGTAAAAAGAGGGAGAAAGAGCGAAAAAACAAGAGCTTTAGAAAGTGCATAAGGTGACGACTATAGAGTAGACTTGCGTGGAAGAGTATGAATTTCATCGTGCATCAAAGAAAGAAACAGTCTGTAAATACATGCACCTGGCAGAGCTCAGTGAACTGTGTTTGTGTTTGCAAATCACTTCCTTACGCAGAGTCAATAGTCTATGTTCGACAATAAACGCCTTTATACCCCGGCTGTAGTTCGTTATACAGGCTTTGACAAGCAGTCGGCCGGTCTTCTTAGTGCTTATGAGAGCCGTCAGCTGATCCAGAAACTGTAACAATGATTAAAGAGGAGATTGCATCGGAGCGGCGATAGCGCTGTCTCTCGGCTAGAAGCGGAAGGAAATGCTGATCGTATCAGAGTTCATAAAGAGAGCTGAAATACACGCAGAAAGATGAAGATATTTCCAGGTATCCTGTGTTTAAGGATGCTGAATAAGGCATTTGTGCTGAATAATAGTTTTAGCATTGAAATTTTGTGTATCATGCACTGTAAAAGGTTATGAGACGTTAGAATCTGACGTTTTAGAATTAGTAGATTAGTGGAAGAATGAATTAGAGACATCTGCACTTTTTGTCTAGTGATGGACACAAACTCTGTTTTAAAACCTAGTGAGCAGCCTACATAGGGAGCATCCCAACTATCATGGAACCTCACAAGTGACTGATTTGATTTTTTGATTGTACTCTAGTAATCATCAAAATAAGCATAAAATTTTAAAAAATGATTGCATTTAATGGTAAAATTATAAAAATAAAAATATCTTGTTTTATTCTTATAATTTCAGAGTTAACGGACGGCTAGCTAACTTCTTGTGTTAGGCCAAGTTTTCCAAATCCAGCTTTTTCTCAAAAAAATGAAAGAAAGAAAAAAAAAAAAAGTATTATAATGTATTTGAAATGTTTGCACTTTTTGTCTAGTGATGGACACAAACTCTGTTTTAAAACCTAGTGAGCAGCCTACATAGGGAGCATCCCAACTATCATGGAACCTCACAAGTGACTGATTTGATTTTTTGATTGTACTCTAGTAAGCATCAAAATAAGCATAAAATTTTAAAAAATGATTGCATTTAATGGTAAAATTATAAAAATAAAAATATCTTGTTTTATTCTTATAATTTCAGAGTTAACGGACGGCTAGCTAACTTCTTGTGTTAGGCCAAGTTTTCCAAATCCAGCTTTTTCTCAAAAAAATGAAAGAAAGAAAAAAAAAAAAAGTATTATAATGTATTTGAAATGTTTGCACTTTTTGTCTAGTGATGGACACAAACTCTGTTTTAAAACCTAGTGAGCAGCCTACATAGGGAGCATCCCAACTATCATGGAACCTCACAAGTGACTGATTTGATTTTTTGATTGTACTCTAGTAAGCATCAAAATAAGCATAAAATTTTAAAAAATGATTGCATTTAATGGTAAAATTATAAAAATAAAAATATCTTGTTTTATTCTTATAATTTCAGAGTTAACGGACGGCTAGCTAACTTCTTGTGTTAGGCCAAGTTTTCCAAATCCAGCTTTTTCTCAAAAAAATGAAAGAAAGAAAAAAAAAAAAAGTATTATAATGTATTTGAAATGTTTGCACTTTTTGTCTAGTGATGGACACAAACTCTGTTTTAAAACCTAGTGAGCAGCCTACATAGGGAGCATCCCAACTATCATGGAACCTCACAAGTGACTGATTTGATTTTTTGATTGTACTCTAGTAAGCATCAAAATAAGCATAAAATTTTAAAAAATGATTGCATTTAATGGTAAAATTATAAAAATAAAAATATCTTGTTTTATTCTTATAATTTCAGAGTTAACGGACGGCTAGCTAACTTCTTGTGTTAGGCCAAGTTTTCCAAATCCAGCTTTTTCTCAAAAAAATGAAAGAAAGAAAAAAAAAAAAAGTATTATAATGTATTTGAAATGTTTGCACTTTTTGTCTAGTGATGGACACAAACTCTGTTTTAAAACCTAGTGAGCAGCCTACATAGGGAGCATCCCAACTATCATGGAACCTCACAAGTGACTGATTTGATTTTTTGATTGTACTCTAGTAAGCATCAAAATAAGCATAAAATTTTAAAAAATGATTGCATTTAATGGTAAAATTATAAAAATAAAAATATCTTGTTTTATTCTTATAATTTCAGAGTTAACGGACGGCTAGCTAACTTCTTGTGTTAGGCCAAGTTTTCCAAATCCAGCTTTTTCTCAAAAAAATGAAAGAAAGAAAAAAAAAAAAAGTATTATAATGTATTTGAAATGTTTGCACTTTTTGTCTAGTGATGGACACAAACTCTGTTTTAAAACCTAGTGAGCAGCCTACATAGGGAGCATCCCAACTATCATGGAACCTCACAAGTGACTGATTTGATTTTTTGATTGTACTCTAGTAAGCATCAAAATAAGCATAAAATTTTAAAAAATGATTGCATTTAATGGTAAAATTATAAAAATAAAAATATCTTGTTTTATTCTTATAATTTCAGAGTTAACGGACGGCTAGCTAACTTCTTGTGTTAGGCCAAGTTTTCCAAATCCAGCTTTTTCTCAAAAAAATGAAAGAAAGAAAAAAAAAAAAAGTATTATAATGTATTTGAAATGTTTGCACTTTTTGTCTAGTGATGGACACAAACTCTGTTTTAAAACCTAGTGAGCAGCCTACATAGGGAGCATCCCAACTATCATGGAACCTCACAAGTGACTGATTTGATTTTTTGATTGTACTCTAGTAAGCATCAAAATAAGCATAAAATTTTAAAAAATGATTGCATTTAATGGTAAAATTATAAAAATAAAAATATCTTGTTTTATTCTTATAATTTCAGAGTTAACGGACGGCTAGCTAACTTCTTGTGTTAGGCCAAGTTTTCCAAATCCAGCTTTTTCTCAAAAAAATGAAAGAAAGAAAAAAAAAAAAAGTATTATAATGTATTTGAAATGTTTGCACTTTTTGTCTAGTGATGGACACAAACTCTGTTTTAAAACCTAGTGAGCAGCCTACATAGGGAGCATCCCAACTATCATGGAACCTCACAAGTGACTGATTTGATTTTTTGATTGTACTCTAGTAAGCATCAAAATAAGCATAAAATTTTAAAAAATGATTGCATTTAATGGTAAAATTATAAAAATAAAAATATCTTGTTTTATTCTTATAATTTCAGAGTTAACGGACGGCTAGCTAACTTCTTGTGTTAGGCCAAGTTTTCCAAATCCAGCTTTTTCTCAAAAAAATGAAAGAAAGAAAAAAAAAAAAAGTATTATAATGTATTTGAAATGTTTGCACTTTTTGTCTAGTGATGGACACAAACTCTGTTTTAAAACCTAGTGAGCAGCCTACATAGGGAGCATCCCAACAAATCATGGAACCTCATAAGTGACTGATTTGATTTTTTTTTTTATATTCATTTTTTTTTACTATAACAGGCTTCAAAATAAGTATAAAATTAAAAATAAAAAAAATGTTATTGACTTTTTTTGAAGTTAACTTTGAAATTATAAAAACAAAAAAATAAATATTTTTACAATTAAAAATATACTTTTTTATTGTACTATAATAGGCATCAAAATAAGTATAAAATAAAAAATATATACATTTTTGTTTACTTTTTTTGCAGTTAACTCTAAAATTATAAAAAACAATATATATATATATATTTTTTGGTAGCAGTGATTGCTTACGTTTTATTCCGGCTCACAAAATACTTTGACCGCCCGTATAAAAATGGCTCTTTAGAACGAAATCAAAACCATAAACATTGGTGTAAAATGTCAAACAATATATATATATATTTTTTGACAATTAAAAAAATATATATATTTTTTTTATTATTATTATGATTTCACAGTTAATGGACTGCTGGCTACCTTGTTGTGTTAGGCCAAGTTTTCCAAAACCAGCTTTTTCTCAAAAAGTAAAAAAAAATATGTAAAAGAAAAATAAATAAATAAATAAATAAAGTTAGTAGATTACTAGAAGAATGTATTATAATGTACTGGGAGTGCTTGCTCCGTTCCAAAACCTAGTGAGCTGCCTACATAAGGAGCATCCCAACTATCATGGAACCTCACAAGTGACATTTTTTACTGTATTCTAATAATAAGCATCAAAATACACAGCACATGGAGATATTGGGTCAAATATTCAATTTTTAATCACCAAAAACAATTTTATCAGTATTTTTCAGTTTACAAAGAAATTAAAGTTTATTTCGAATCAACATTTCTCACCTCACCTGCCATCTTGCATTTATCTTTTCACTGATTGTTCTTCATTGAGGATGCATGCGATGCAAATTTGACCAAAACATCAAAAGTGATGGTTGGTAAGTTCAGAAAGTATCTGGTCTCGACACTTTAGTCACACTTTAAATTAGATTAAAAAAAATATCAAAGCAAATGCTGCAGGAGCCAAATGATGGTCCTGTTCCACTAATGCTGGACAAGGACTGATCTGTTGTTTTATCTTCTCAAACTTGCTTAAAAATAAAGGCATCAGTGGTTCCACGAAGAGCTTTTAACATCCGCAAAAGATTCTTTATAGTGAAAAAAGGTTCTTCAGATTAAGAAAAATTGGTTCTTGTAAGAACTGGTCACTGAAAGGTTTCCAAAGTGGTTCTTTTTTTTTTAATGATTTTGCTTTCGGTGTGCTTTTGCTGTCTATCGTTCAAATAAATGACATTTGCATAAAATACATTAAGATTTTTGTGTGTGTGTGTGTTGTAAAGTTGCTTAGCGGAGGCTATAAGAAAAGTACAAGAGTGCAGAGAGAGGATCTAGATCTCTCTATCTTTCTCTGTTTCTCTTGTTCTCTTTTTCTCCTTCAAGTTCACTTCATACAGATGTTGCGATCGGTCAATAATTAAAACAGGCCTTATTCCAGATCACAAGAAGTTGTTGGACTTTAAACTGATCAGTAAACAGTTTTATCCTCATGTTTTGTTGCACAGGAAACTTTAGTGACTGTCTAGTTTACATATGCAGATTATCTGCAGGCTTTTATACGACTGTCCTGCTTTCTGACATCATGATATTATGTGGGAGTTATTAATTGGCATGTGACTGATGAAGATGATGAAGCTGTGGTGAAGGCTTTCCAGCGCTGTATTCATCTCACAGCAGAGAAGGACTTGAAATGCTTTTCTTAGCCACTCGAATCCGCCTAAAGCCTCTTGTTTCAGAAGCGAGCGTTAATGCCTTTTTGGCCGGCCACTAATAAAATTGAAAAATAAATGCTAATTGTTTCATGCATTTAAAGGAGGCTGGCCTCACTCCATTAACTGTGTGTGTGTGTTTTAATTTTCAGGATCAGCAGGCTGTTTAACGGAACCGAGCCCATCGTTCTGGACAGTTTAAAGCAGCATTACTTCATCGACAGGGACGGAGAGATATTCCGCTACATTCTCAGTTTCCTGCGAACCTGCAAACTGTTGCTGCCGGATGACTTTAAGGTAACAGCGTAATTCTGTCTGAAGCTTCTGATTCAGTGGCTGTTTGGAATAGAATGTAGCGTGCACATGTAGTGTACTACAGTAAACGCTGTATACTGCTACAAAATAGTATGTGAAACAGTATGCAGTATGCAAGGATAAATGCTGCATTATTGTCACATGACTTCATTGCCAGTGTTATTTTAGTATCTTTCAGATACTGTTATAGTTTTCATTCATATTTTGAATTAGTTTTTTTCAGTTTTCTATTTTCATTTACATTTTAGTAATTTAGTTTTTTTAATGTGTCTATATAGTTTTTGTTCATTTTTGTTTTAGTTTTAGTTATTTTAGAACACCAAGTTAAAATCAGTGTTATTTTAGTATCATTGAGATGCTATTATAGTTTTTATCAATATTTTGAATTAGGTTTTATTTTTCTATTTTTGTTTAAATTCTAGTTAAAGTTTTAGTAATTTTGTCGTTTTTTGTCATTTTTATTAGTTGTTCTTTTTTAATGCGTCTATATAGTTTTTATTCATTTTTATTTCCATTTTAATTTTAGTTATTTTAATACAGCAAGTTAAATTGTTCTTTTAGTATCATATTTAGTTTTTGTTTATGTGTTGAATGTTTTTATTTGTATATTTTATGTTTTAATTTTAATGTTAGTTTTAGTAATTTTGTTGTGTGTTTTTGTTATTTTTATTTTAAATATTTCTCCCTACATATATTTGATATATTATCTATAATATATTTAAATATGTCTATATAGTTTTTATAAATATTTTTTATTTTTTTTGTTATTTTAGTACATCAAGCTAAACTAAATGAAAGTGGGAAATATTGCCTGGCAACTATCCGAAACAAAATAATTGTAAGTTTTAATATTTTAATTTATTTTAATTATCATTTATTTTATTTCAAGTAACAAAATATATATAATAAAATTCATGGCTTTAGTTTTAGTTAACTGTAATAACCCTGCTCATTGCATTATGTTAATTTAGCAATTAGCATCCCGTTCTCATCTTAGAAATAAATAGATTTTTTTGATTTGGAATTTGTTTAATCCAGTTTTAGATTTCATTCTTTGCTCTGGAACTGGGAAACCAAAGTGATTGCATTGCATTGTTAGATACAATATATATTCCACCGTTTGATCTCCATTAAATCTCATCGCTGTCCGAGAGAAAGAACTAATATATTAAAGAGATTGCATTTGACATTTTTCTTTCTTAAAGGTAGGGCTGCACGATTATGACAAAAATCATAACTGTCGATTATTCCATTGAAATTGTAATTGCGATTATTAATTACGATTATCACAATTTACATTGAATGATGTTTATACCATTGTTTGATGCAACTGCGTGCCGTATTTTTATCAGATTGGATTCTTCTTTAAATTATTATATAATTTAAATTTTTTGTTATACTAAAACTAAAATTAAAACAATGGGAAAACCCTTACGATAACATGTAGAAAGAAAAAAAAGCATCTTAAGCACACAGAATAACATAAGTGGACTTTGAACGATTAATTGCCGCTTTGAACGATTACGTAATTGTGGCATCCGTAATTGTAATCGCGATTAGAAATTCGATTAACTGTGCAGCCCTACTTCAAGGTACTGTTATTTTGGTTGGTGGATAGTTGAGTTGAATGAAAAAAACTGACAGTAGAAAAAGACACTTTATACTAACGTCTGCTGTAGCTCCCCTTGTGGCAATACTGAGAATGCAGTGCATTGCAAATTGAAGTCTGATGCATTTCAAGATGCAATAATGCACAGAACCAGAAAAAAACATGATAAAATGACTAGTAATAGCAGCTCTTTCATGAGTTTGTGTGTTAATCAGATGCAATCATGACAAGCAGTGAATGTCAGGACATATTGTTGGTCGGTTGATTTTTATTTCTGATGTATTTGGTAGCTCCGCCCATAGTGCAATATTATTGGTCGAAAATCCACATAGATAAATATTAAGCATGAAATCTGTTCTGATTGGCTGTGATCGTGCCACATTGCACAGTATTTTGACTGTCACTATGGATAGACAAATTACTCATTACTCAAATTATTCAATTATGTTTTAATAAAATATATATTTACGGCTGATTTATCCTCATGGATAAACTCTACTTTTACATCTTTTAATCTTGATCTGGATTCACTTTGTTTTCCTCTCTCGAGTCGGACAAAGAGCCCAGTTTAGACTGGTTTGATCTGCTGATCAGCGTGTGTGAAATCAGACAGAAATGCAACGGCAGCCGGCGGTGTTAAGCGTGTCTTTATCTGTGAGGCATCGTGACTGTCATGACCCGCGGTGGCGTTCGTTTCGCTAAATCAATGTGAACGTGGAGCTAAAGCGGAATATGTTTTGCATCTCTCAATGGAAAAAGCATCATTTGTACCAGAGATTATCAGTTGCTAAGCTGCTTGAATAAATAAAAGCTGCTGTTCGACTTTTAATGTCATTTCTCAAAGTTGTGTGACCACTGGGAGCATTTTAATGAACAATCTTTTGTTTTTAGAATAACATGCACTGATGGTTCGTTCATAATAAATCCAGTGAGTAAGACAGAGTCGGATTTGATTCCAAGGTTTGTCACATAGGATCTGACCTCTACATCAGCATGTGTTTGACAAAATCAAAGAGAAATGGTCATCTCTTATACAGTATGTATTAGATGGAGACGGGGGAATATCTCTGCCTCTCTCTCTCTCTCTCTGTCTGTCTGAGAGATGTTGTCTTGCCGGTGGGCAACAGAGAAAGATCATTATTTCGGATCACAACAGGCCTGTCGGATGATCGCCTGAACATGGGATTTCAGGCTAGCGTATCGTCTGTCTTTCTATCTGCTCTTGTTGGGCTCGGTTTCTTTCTTCACCTCTCTTGTATCAGGCTCTTCGACATGTTGCATGAAGCTAGACTACAAGAGGAGCTTTAGAGAACGAGTCCTGTTAAAAACAGAGACCCAGGCGCATCTTTTAAAACCTCACTGTTCTCTCCAGCGCTGATGCATCGCATGCATTTTGTCATCTGCACTGTGAAGGGCAAAAGTATTTTCTCTCGTTTTCAGTGCAAATATCTAAATACTCTTAAATCAAGATGCATTTACTTAAAAAGTAAAATGACAAGATATTAAGTGTTTTCTGAAAGATGTAGCGAAAGTAAGAAAAGTGTAAACATTTAGTATATATTTATTGCCAATTAAAAACAGTATATTATTAGTTAAAAATAATTATTTTGTAAATGTATATTTATAACACTGCATGTATTTTAAACATATTTTCTGCAAAAAAATGATTTTCTTCCTCAGTATTTTTGTCTTGTTTTCCAGTAAATGTCTACATTTACTTAAAAAGTTAAATGATATAAGATATTAAGTCTCGCTTTCTCAAAAAAATAAAATAAAATAAAATAAAATAAATAAAAAATTAAGTGAGTTTA
Organism: Sinocyclocheilus rhinocerous; assembly: GCF_001515625.1. NCBI lineage: Eukaryota > Metazoa > Chordata > Actinopteri > Cypriniformes > Cyprinidae > Sinocyclocheilus > Sinocyclocheilus rhinocerous. Next base: position 66,990 of record NW_015627890.1, read on the forward strand.
AAACAGAAAAATAAGCTTGATTCAAAGGGAAAACACGTTTATTTTTCTAGCCCGGTTGGAAGATTTTTTTTGTCTTGTTTTAAGTGTAAACTCACTTAATTTTGATACCTTTTTCACAGAATAAGACAAGTTCTCAAAATTAATATCTTGAATTAAGATTGCCTAGATATTTGTACAGGAAAACAATACTAAGAAAATCATTTTTACAGTGTTTTTGTGCAGAAATGTGCAATGTGTTTTATGTTAATTAAATATTAATTAAATAAATTATATTACATACATTATCATGTCAATTTTATTTGTATATCACTTTCACAATACACATTGTTTAAAAGCAGCTTTACAGGAAATCATTATGTTAATGTTTATAATATCTTAATACCTTCATGCCTTATTGTCAAATTAGAGCTGGGCAAAAATATAGTTGGGTCAAAGACGAAAAAGGGTTTAAGCATAAAAACAATAAGTGTAATACTGCTTTAAATTGTTGTTGTTTTGCCCCCAAATTTTTTTTTTAATTCTGTTTAATTTAATTGCAATTTTGTTTTTGTTTTTCTGAGCAAAAAAATAAATATCAATAAATATCATTTTTCTCTGATTTACAGAAGAGACCCACTAAAATGTCATTCAGTGTAACAATCTTGTCAGGCATATTTACAACAAAAATCAATTTATGACATATTAAAAGACTAATTACTTTCACCCCAAATACTAATTAGTTGTAATTTGACATTTTTAAAATTTGCCACTGTCCTAGGTTTTGCCCATTTGTCACTCAGTAAGAATTTTTTTACTCATTTAAAACAATCAAATTTAATATGCTCCCTTATTCTTTTATATATTTTAATATGTACACGTCAGAATAAGCATGTTGTTTGAATTTTTACATAAATATTGTGTTACACTGAATGATTATTTAAACCAAATTTTGACATTTTATTCTCCAAAAACTTATTTGAAACCTTAAAATACACACTTTACTTATATTTAATGTGCTTTCTGTGGACATAAAATCACTTTTGTAAGTTTATTTTGATGCGGACATCTTAACATCTTTGACCCAGTTACATTTTGCAACAATATAAACAATCAAGCAGCTATAGAGTATTTATAACTTGAGTATATTGCATATAGGTGGATCAAGTTGAATATACTATATATATACAACTCACAGAGCTGTGCGATAATGTAGTTTAATACAGTCTGTGTCGTACGGTTGATCCTTCTCTGTCTGTTTTCTGCAGCAAAACGCAGAGAAGCCGCGTGTACAATAAGTCATGTAGTTTAGTTACCATTCCAGCTGTGTGCACTTCATGACTGTTCATATCCATCTTCATGCAGATTACTCTGCAGACGTTGCACACAAAGCCGTATCCTCAGTTGAACTCCAACATTTTCCTCCCTGATGCACACCTCGGCTCCTCCCGCTCCGTGATGGAGAGTCGAGGAAGAATAGTACCATCTGGACTTGTGGGAAATTAAGGGAAAACTGAAAGGGGCAAAAAACCCCTGGCAAGACATCCCCGAGAGGAAGAGAGCGAGCGTTTGGCAGTCTGCTGTTGTTTGCCTGGATAAAGAAACGCTGAAGCCTGGAGCTCCGTCACTGACGGGATCCAACGAGCATGAGATCCTGCCAAACGTCTTGACTGTTGCCCCTCGGGCGGCGCTGATACCCCTCGGAGCTAAACATGCCACCCTGCACCCCAGTCGCACTGCTTTTTAAAGATTCATTCACTTATTGGCTTTTATTTATGTATTTATTTGTTTTGTTGCTTTGTTAGCAGCTTTTGCAGTAATAGCATCACTATCTCATTAACTATTAAACGTCAGCGTGCAACGTGTCCTGCAATTTTGCATGGGGAAACACCACTCTTATTTTAATTTTAGAAAGTGTAAACATCTATACATGGGCAAAAAAAGAGCGATATCCACGTATTGAGGTTAGAAACGTGTCCAGGCCAAAGCTATATGTATTTGATCATATTTTTCCCTTATAATGTCCACTTACAATGTTTTCAAACGATCTAAAATATATTTTTAAAACTTATATTGCATGCATTTTAAATGCTTTTTTTCTTATTTTCCAGTATAAATATCTAAACATTCTTAAATCAAGTGCATTTATTTAAAAAGTAAAATTACATAAGATATTAAGTCTTGTTTTCTGAAAAATGTAACAAAATTAAGAAAAGTGTGCACATCTAGTATATGTTTATTGTACATTAAAAAGACCTAAAACTGAAAGATTTTAATGCATTTTATGCATATTATTTATTGTTCATTTTATGGATGCGATCTGAATAGGTTATCTTCAGTCTTTGTTGGTTTCATGGTTTGTGAATTGGTTTATTATTTCTACCAAAATTCGAAAGACTGTCCATCACATTTCTAGCGCTGAAAGAAGTAAATAAAGTGCTTTCCCGTCTCCATTACAGGATCCGATCTGATTAACCAGAGGGTTTTAGCGCTGAGATTTATTCTATGACCTGCAATTGAGTGTATTTCATTTTTGATGCTGTTGTCATTTATGCTTCATGCAAGTTTTTCATGCATTAGTTTTTTTTTTCTCCCCTTGACATTTTTTCAGTTGTTTGAAGTATAAATCAAGCAAACTGCACTGAAAAAAATGTTTCATTCATCCAATTAAAAAAATTTAGGGTAATGATTCACATCTATATTTTTTAATATAACTTAGGGCAAGTTATTTATTTTTCATTGGCTCAAGTTAAAAAATATAGATGTGAATCATTACCCTAAATTTTTTAATTGGATGAATGAAAAAAAAATTTCAGTGTGTTATTAGGTTTATGCTTATAAAATCTAAAAAAAAAAAAAAAAATGCATTTTAATATATTTACACTTAAATTTAAAAGTTTGGGGTTGATAAGATTTTTAAAGGTTTTTAAAAGAAGTCTATTTTGCTCACCAAGGCTGCATTTATTTGATTAAAAATACAGTAAAAACTGTGAAATATTATTATAATTTAAAATAGCTGTTTTCTGTGTGAATATCTGTTGAAATTTAATTTATTGCTGTGATGCACAGCTGAATTTTCAGCATCATTACTCCAGTGCCATTCGCTGGTTTACATCGCACGGGTAATTTCATTCAGCTCTGCATGTTTAACATCACGCTATCACCTTTCATCTGCTCAGTGGAGGCGTGTTTGTTTAATGTGGGCCGTGTTTAAAAAACAGCATAAATGCTGAAATAAATAATAGTTTGTCAAACTGTCTAAATGTTTAACAACATGATTATTAAACTAAAAAGTGTCTCTGTTCCAAACCCTATCTGGAGAGCATTTTTTTTGGCATTAAGAAAATGTCTCATTTAACCAAAATCACCAAGGCTGCATTTATTTATTTAAAAATACAGTAAAAAATTTGAAATATTATTATAATTTAAAACAGCTGTTTTCTATGTGAATATCTGTTAACATGTAATTTATTTCTGTGATCAAAGCTGAATTTTCAGCATCATTACTCCAGTCTTCAGTGTCACATGATCTTCAGAAATCATTCTAATATGCTGATTTGCTGCTCAAGAAACATTTCTGATTATTATCAATGTTGAAAACAGTTGTGCTGCACAATATTTTTGTGGAAACCGTTATTTTTCAGGATTCACAGATGAATAGAAAGTTCAAAAGAACAGCTGAAATAGAAATTATTTGTAATATTACTGTAATTTTGAGCAATTTAATGCATCTTTGCCAAATAAAAGTATTTCTTTCATAAAAAAATATGATTGATTCCAAACTTTTGAACATAAGTGTATGAGCCAGCTAAAAAATAAATAAATAATACAATTAAAATAAATAAAATCTGGCTAAATATTTGCTGAATAAAATGTATTAATTTCTTAAAAAAAAAAAAAAGACCCCAAACCTTTGAGCAGTAATGTATCTTGCATGCATGGGTGAGGCAATCCCAGAATGCATTGCTGCTCAGAAAAAAAAAAATGTGATAGTGGATGGAGTGAAGAGACTATAAGGGACCTTTAACTATAAATATATTTCATTTAATTCTGAAAAGTACTCTAATCAAATATAAAGCAAACTATTTACCCAATATTTGTATGTGCATGATGTATTTATTTTTTGAGCTGATGAGCGTATCATATCATTAGCTCTGCAGCATGTTATTGTCAGACTATTGGACAGTTTCATGTGAGTAGTGATATTTGTGTGGCATGTGGAGTTGTTTACTTTGGCTTCTGCACACGTTGCATTAGTTTTAATGGTTGGACTATGTAGACATTTGTCAGACAGATGTCTCTGACCATTGCAACGTAAGTCGTGTTGGATAAAAGCATCTGCCAAATTCATAAATGTAAATGTTGCACTGTGTCTTGCTTTGTTTTCAGTGTCTGTCTTTGATTGATAGAATGTCTATAAGATCTCTAAAGGTGATATTTTATTTGGTTCTCAGACACTTTACCGATTTCTAGTTCCAGAGTTGCATGATATATATGTGACCCTGGACCACAAAACCAGTCTTAAGTGTCAATTTTTCAAAATTGAGATTTATACATAATCTGAAAGCTGAATAAATAAGCTTTCCATTGATGTATGGTTTGTTATGATCGGACAATATTTGAAAAAATCTGGAATCTGAGGGTGCAAAGAAATCAAAATATTGAGAAAATCGCCTTTAAAGTTATCCAAATGAAGTTCTTAGCAATGCATAATACTAATCAAAAATTAAGTTTTGATATATTTACGGTAGGAAATTTACAAAATATCTTCATGGAACATGATCTTTACTTAATAT
>NW_015627890.1:71993-80387 GCF_001515625.1 Sinocyclocheilus rhinocerous
TATTTGAAAATCTGGAATCTGAGGGTGCAAAAAAAAATCGAAATATTGAGAAAATCGCCTTTAAAGTTGTCCATATGAAGTTCTTAGCAATGCATATTACTAGTCAAAAATTAAGTTTTGATATATTTACAGTATGACATTTACAAAATATCTTCATGGAACATCAATAATGAAAAGAAAAATCAATAATTTTGACCCATACAATGTATTGTTGGCTATTGCTACAAATATACCCCAGCGACTTAAGACTGCTTTTGTGCTCCAGGGTCACATATCATCATACCTCTTATGCATGTTAAAGCTGATGATCTATTAATGAAAACGAGGCTCAACCTGTATTTCAAACACACTTTACTACACACACCTCACCAGCGCCCCCTCAGGGTCAAGCAAAACATGCAAAAAACACCTTTTCACGTGCAGCCATATTTTCACTCCCTCAAAAACAAAACACAAGAGCGAGAAGAAAAGAGAGGCTAGAAAATGAAATGCATAATTTAAAGGTTTCTCCTTTTTAAGACACAGCGTTTCCCTTTTAAAAAAGACTCCAATGTAACAACGCCCAGAGCGGTTGAAATACACGTATTGCATTTTTTAATACCATACTTACACTTTCTCAAACAGCCTCAACCCCTTTATGCTTCTTTTATAGATTTCTAAATGGCTTGCAATATAATTAATTGGCTGCATCAACTAACACAACATTTTCCTTCCGTGTATCCAGTAAGAGCGTGTCCCTTTCTGTCTGCCCTCTCTTTGTTTGCTCGCTCAAGCTCTATTTCTTTTCTAAAACTAGTGGATTTCTGTGAACCGATGAAGCAGGTCTTTTTGTTTCCGACAGAAGCTGGTTTGTCTGTTGCTGAAGCTGGTAACTTTACCATGCATCTCTTTCAAAAGTCCATTAGAGAGACTCGACTGTTGCTCAGCTAATGATGCAATGCTCTTATATGCATAAATGTCCCATAAACACACAAACAATGGGTAAAACACTCCGCTTTTGATTAGACTGAACTGTTTTACTTCCCAGCAAATGTGACCCTGCAGCACAAAAGCAGTCCATACATCAATGGAAAGCGTATTTATTCAGCTTTGAGATGATGTATAAATCCCAATTTTGAAAAATTGACTGGTTTTGTGGTCCAGGATCACATATTGATAATCAACATTTTTCTAACACTCGTCCACCATATTGAATCATTTTGATCTTTTCACAGTGCATTCTGATTGCTTTAGTGATGAAGGACGCATGTCATGCTGCTTTAGATTTGTAAAATGAGACAAAATAATGTTGCTGTCTACATTTTGAAACAGTCCTCACATCTGGAATGTACCTGGAATGATGTCTTTAAAGTGTTGTCTATGTAGGCAGCTCACTGGGATTTGGAACAGAGCCACTTTAACCACTTAATGCATTGCAAAAATCATGTTCATAATTAGTATTTGGTCTTGCTTTCCGATAAAAAAATTCTAAATATTATTTTTACTCAAGGAGCCAAACTGCTTGTTCTAAGCATAAATCTCATTATTTGGTTACATTTTAGGCTTAAAATGAGAGAAAGAATGGCCGTACACTATAAAAAATATTTTTTTGAATTTGTAAATAAAACAAAAATAAAACAAAACATCGTCTTCCTACATCAAAATGTCACGTTTAATTCAGTGTGTTGCTTGCCATTTTTTAATAATTATTTTTTTAATTTACTAGCAATTTCTGAGTGATAACTGTTTCCTAGCATTTACATTTTCAGTGTAATGTACAAAAATTAACAATAATACAAATGATTATACTATAAGATACTATTATAGTTTTTATTAATATTTAGTATTTTTGTTTGCATTTAATTTTAGTTAAATTTTTTGTAAATTTGTTGTGTTTTTGTCATTTTTAGTCGTTTTAGTTTTTATATATGTTTATATTATTTTTTATAAATTTCATTTTTAGTTTTAGTTATTTTAAAACATCAAATTGAACTAAATTAAAATGAGAAATGTTGCCTTTGCAAATAGCTAAAATAATATTTTTATATATTTTTTATTTTATATTATTTCAGTAATGAATGTTATATTTAATTTTAGTTACATTTTTTGTAAATTTGTTGTGTTTTTGTCATTTTTAGTCGTTTTAGTTTTTATATGTTTATATTATTTTTTATAAATTTCATTTTTAGTTTTAGTTATTTTAAAACATCAAATTGAACTAAATTAAAATGAGAAATGTTGCCTTTGCAAATAGCTAAAATAATATTTTTATATATTTTTTATTTTATATTATTTCAGTAATGAATGTTATATATATATATATATATATATATAGTTTTAATTTTAGTTTCAGTTTTAGTTAACAATAATAAAAATAAGTCTCATTCGTATTCTTACAATTTTACTTTTCAGCTAAATGTGTTTTGTTTTAAGGATGATGAAGAAAATATTTTTTTGCAGTGCATTTCTCTAATTATTAGTATGAAACCCTCTTTGTGATTATTGCTTTGGTGACCTTGAGACCTCGAGAGCGAGTGTTGCTTGTTTCCCGTCTGACTTTAGTCTTTTTAGACGGGCAGCACAGGGGCAGCCCGGTTGGGCGGATGTGGGTGGAAAGGGTGTGTTTTCTCTTTGCTGAAGTGATTATGAACAGGACACTCCTGTCGGTTGACTCATTATTGTGTGAATGATACAGTAATCCTGTCTCACTGTACGACACAATACAGCTGTGCTCGGGTTACTGGCTGGAAACATCACTGCAGGCGACTAACCAGCCACACCTCGCCTCAGACAGACAGAGACAGCGCTCATTAAGAGAGCTTAAACCAGCTTGGGTGTTCGTTTTAAGTTTGTTTCGCCTACATTAAATGTGACCAAATGGCCTCCAAAGGATCGTAAAACCTGATTTATAATAAGAAATAAATATGTTAAAGAACACCCTTGTGAAAAAGAAGTACACTTTACTTTATATGGAAATAATATATTTAAAAATATATACAGTGGGTACGGAAAGTATTCAGACCCCCTTAAATTTTTCACTCTTTGTTATATTGCAGCCATTTGCTAAAATCATTTAAGTTAATTTTTTTTCCTCAGGGTTATTATAGTTAAACTGAAACTAAAACTAAAACCATAAAGTAAAATTTTTGTTACTTTAAATAAAATACATGTTAACTGAAATAAAATGTTTAACTAAAATTAAAATTAAAATTTTAAAATGAAAAATGAAGCAACATATTACAAAAACTATAATAGTATGTAAATTATACTGAAATAACGCTGTTACAAAATGCATTTTTTAAAATAGTGTACTTAAGAAACAGTCATGAAAAGGTCTCTTTTAAGTACACTTAAGTGGCCTTTTATTTCATTATCCACAAGTACAGTTTTAAGATTTGAAGTACACTGCAAGCACACATTCAGTACAGTTAAGCTCACTTCTTTTACAATGAAGCGCACACTACCGGCAAGATTTGCACTCGATATAAAAATCGAACTGTTTTTGCTCTATACTAACTAGTTAGTAACAGCTTTTAGAAACGGACTCGTGTAGCTTGAAAAAGTGAGAGAAGAAACTAATAAACCAGCTGAGAGTGAAAAATCACAGCAGATGAATGAATGTCTGGGACGTAAGAACCAGTGAAAGCACCTGCGCTGAGACAGAGAGAGATTGACGGAGTCTGAGTGAGACTGGAGACAGTGAGAGAGTGAGAGGACGACGGCAGCGCACGTGAACCGCTTCAGAGAGGAAAAACATTTAACCAACAAACACACACACTCATAGTGTCCCAAAGCTGAAGCTGTCCAGCTCCGTCCATATCTCACAGTGATGGAGGACCAGGATCAACACGGACGCTGGTGAACCTCCATCAAACTGACAGACGTGCCACAGATACACGACGTCACTCATCTGCTGAATGTTTAATCTCGTTCTGTGGTTGTTTATGAGAATGACAGACAGATCCTCCAGAAGTTACTGCTGAAAAATAACCAAATTAAATCACCAAAGCACATCTCTCTCTCGTTTGTCTTCCATCAAAATGAGCTACAAACAAACATGTTAAACCGTTAGCATTCATGTTTCTTATTGATGCCGAATTGTACACACTAATACAGTACACTACTGTTCAAGAGTTTGGGAGTGGTAAGACTTTTTCATGTTTTTAAAAGAAGTCTCTTCTGCTCACCAAGCCTGCATTTATTTGATCAAAAACACAGTAAAAATGTGAAATATTATTACAATTTAAAACAGAAGTTTTCTATGTGAATATCTGTTAAAATGTAATTTATTTCTGTGATCAAAGCTGAATTTTCAGCATCATTCCTCCAGTCTTCAGTGTCACATGATCTTCAGAAATCATTCTAATATGCTGATTTGCTGCTCAAGAAACATTTCTGATTATTATCAATGTTGAAAACAGCTGTGCTGCTTCATATATTTGTAGAAACTGTGATACATTTTATTTTTCAGGATTCACAGATGAATAGAAAGTTCAAAAGAACAGCACTTGTTTGAAATAGAAATCTTTTGTCACATTATAAATGTCATATTCACATAGAAAACAGTTGTTTTAAATTACAATAATATGTCACATTTTTTATGTATTTCTGAGTGAAAATTTTTGAATTCACTATTAATACTGATATTCTTCAGTCTGTCATGTTTGACTGTCTGTGTGGCCGATCTCGCAGTGACTTTCAGTCGGGATGAGCGGAGCTGCTGTGTGATGAATGTTGAATCGGATGAAAACAGAGTTTACTGTAAACTGACCAGAACCGAGCTGCATTGTGTGTGTGTGTGTGTGTGTGTGAGTGTCAGAGTCTGTCTCAGAGTATATGTTTATAGTATAAAGCCCTTTGTTTCGTGTTTCTGAGCAAGTCTCTAAATAAACCACCTTTAGACAGACACAAACCACACAGCAAAAAATATATTTCAAAATATTCCAAAAATGGCCAAAAACATATTTCCTAAAATATGCTTCAAAATATATATTTACGTAAATATATTTTCTAGTGATATATATGCCATATATTTTCTACCTTCATATATGTCAGTCCAAAAAAATACATTCACATACATCACATTTTAAGTAAAACTTTATTTGTTGTCTATAATATGTGTATAAATATAACACATTTTAATAAAAATCAGTGAGGAACATGATTTACAATTTTGCCAAAAAAAATTACATTACAATATATGAAAAAATAAATTAAACATGATAAAATCTTAAATCAAGTTTTGATCTCTAGTAGGCTTTTCCATCTACTTTTGCATTTAGTTTGAACTATTTTGTTTGTTTGTTTGTTTTAAAAATATATTTTGTTTAGCTTCACTGTTTACAACATACACTACTCGCAAAAAGTTAGGGATATTCGACTTCTGGGTGAAATTTCAGAATGCTATAACCTTTACAGGTGAACCTAATTTGACCTTCTCTAAACTTTTGAATGCATATGTCCATCTGTTCAATGTTTCAGTAATTATTGCATAACATGCTGTTCTCTAACAAGGTGATTAACCGCAAAAATCGCAACAAGTGTCTGATCCATGAATCGACCACTGAATGTTCTGGTTCAATGACAATTTGTATTTAAACGGTCCTCTTCATCATGCTGTTCACATTTTGACATCATGAGACCAAGACGACACCTAACAACTGATCAACAGTACCTGGACATTGCGAGGCTTCAATCGAGATGTTCTCAGAGGGAAGTTGAGTGTCACAGAGTGTCATCAGCAGGTTGCAACAGAGACACAGAGAGACCTGAAGAGTCACAGAAAGGCATAGAAGTGGACGTCTTTTGGCCACATCCCATTCTGTTGGAGACGTCCAGGAGAACGCTATGCATCAGCCAGTGTTGTCACCAGACGAGCCTGGTGTTACAGTCTGGGCAGGTGTGTCTAGTCAATACAGAACTGCCCTACACCTTGTGAATGGTACTGTGACAAGCCAATACTACCTGAATAACATCATTAATCCAGTCATTGTGCCTCTGCATGAGCAACACAGGCCTGATTTCATCTTCAAGGACGACAATGCCCCAGCTCATCGAGGTCACATCATCAGGGAACGGCTGCTGGAGGCTGGGGTACTTCAAATGGAGTGGCCTGCACTTTCTCCAGACCTGAATCCCATAGAGAACCCATGGGATCATCTGAGTCATCGTGTAGAGGGTCGTAACCCTGCACCCCAGAACCTCAGTGACCTGAGGGCAGCCCTTCAAGAAGAGTGCAATGCCATGCCTCAGCAGACAATAAGTCGTCTTGTGAACAGCATGAGACGTCGTCAAGCTGTAATTGATGCTCGAGGACACATGACAAGTTATTGAGACATACCCACCACTGTTGTTAGCATTTGTTTCAATGAATAGTTTGAGATGAAGAAATTACCGTTGCATGCTTCTACTTAAATGCCCTACTTTCATGATATAATATCACTGCAGCATGAACTTTTTACATTTTCCATAAATTTCACCCGAATGTCAAATATCCCTAACTTTTTGTGAGTAGTGTATATTTAGAATATATTTAAAATATATTTTGGCCAGAATTTATTTTATTTTATTTTATTTTTTGGCATATGGGAAGTACTGTTTAATGTAGTTTGTCATTTTTGAGGGCTTATTTATTTTATTTTTTGCCTTTACTCTTTTTGCTGACTCGTACACTAATGTTCAATAGTTTTGAATCAGTATGTTTGTTTTTAATGAAAGGAATTAATACATTTATTCAGCAAGGATGCATTAAATTGATAAAAAATTGACAGTAAAGACATTTATAATGTTACAAAAGATTTCTATTTCAAATAAATTGTGTTCTTTTGAACTTTCTATTCATCTGTGAATCCTGAAAAATAAAATGTATCAGTTTCCAAAAATATTGGGCAGCACAACTGTTTTCAACATTGATAATAATCAGAAATGTTTCTTGAGCAGCAAATCAGCATATTAGAATGATTTCTGAAGATCATGTGACACTGAAGACTGGAGTAATGATGCTGAAAATACACAGGAATAAATTACATTTTAACAGATATTCACATAGAAAACAGCTGTTTTAAATCACAATAATATGTCACATTTTTTATGTATTTCTGAGTGAAAATGTTTAATTGACTATTAATGCTGATGTCCTCCAGTCTGTCATATTTGACCGTCTGTGTGTGCGTGTGTGTGTGTTTCAGGTGTTGGAGCGTCTCTTCCAGAAGGGTTTCAGCGTGGCTGCGTCCTGCGGCGGCGGCGTCGACTCGTCTCAGTTCAGCGAGTACGTCGTGTGTCGCGAGGACAGGCGGAGTCAGTCCATGAACACGCCCATCAGGATAAAGCAGGAGCCGCTGGACTAGAGACACGCGCTCAGGCCCTCGGCCCCTAGACACACACACACACATCCACCCACACACACACACACATACACACACACACACTCTCACACACTCTCTCAGCGTTTATACGGGGAATGTAATCAAACCAGAAACCCAAAGAACTCCAGCAGGATCTGAGTCACGCCCTGTTCCGCCCAAACCACCAATCAGAGGACGTCCTCACGCATACGGAACGCAGGCTCCGCCCCTCTGCTGGTGTAGTGTGTGTCATTATCTCATGACGATTGCGGCGCGATGCTTACGAACAAAAAACGGCATCGTCAGGGGCCGGGGGTCCATTTTTTTGGATTGTTTTTCATTTCATCCTTGTTTCTAAAGACGTTTTTCACTCCTTATAGCACCATGTTGTATGCAGTACTAGGCTGGAGTTTTGTGTTTATTTCTTTTGTTACATGAAGGATGATGGAAGTGGCGTTCTGAAGGCATTACATTTGAGAGACTTTCCTGGCAGGAAAACGCTATTACACCCTCGAGCAGTCTGGGGTTTAATGCGTTCGGCTACTGAAGGTTTCTTTGTTTAAAGGATCTGCAAGCAAACGTGGCTATTTCTAAAGCCAGAGCGAGCCAGAACATTAAAGCATATCGTTAAACATATGAAATTTTTATAAGCTCTCTAATGCTTGAATCAAATGGGTTCTGAACTATACAGAACCTACAGTCGTGTGTGTCAAGAACAAAATGTAAGGAGCTCGAGGCAAAACACTGGCAGTGAAGATGTATGATTGTGTCAATAGCGGTACGTTTGCACTTAAATGCATCTCGAGATCGCGTGAAAACAAGCCGCCCGCGTGTTTAAAGATTCAGTGGAAATAGACTCAAGTTGGAGCGCGCTGACAGAATGAGGGTACTAACTATGATGCATTAATTTTTAAACCATCTTTGTGAATGAATAATCACTATTCATTAGCCCAGTTTATCAGGTTTAGTTTGAAGTTGTCCGGTTTCTATTTTGATGTCAAAATGTTGTCAGATGCTGAGAAAACATAAGGCAGATACGTTGTGAAAAAGGTGTTTCATCAGGTGTGTGTGT
>NW_015627890.1:80397-98248 GCF_001515625.1 Sinocyclocheilus rhinocerous
ATACATAAAATATATTACAATAAGAAATATAATTTTTTTGAATATTTTATGCATATATTTAATTTATTAAAATTAAATTTTATGATTCTTCAAAATTTCATCATCCAAAAATCACGTTTTAATTTACTACCAGATGTTACCAGTGTAATTTTAGTTTTTATTATTATTTTAATTCAGTTTTTATATTTTCTTTACATTTTCTGTTTGAATTTTAATTGCAGTTAAAGTTTTAGTATTTTGTTGTGGTTTTGTCATTTTTAGGATTTTTAAAAAAAAATTTTTTTAGTAGTTGTATGTCTATATCATTTTTATAAATTTTTATTTCAGTTTTAGTTATTTTAGTACATCAAATTAAACAGTTAAAATGAGAAATGTTGCCATGGCAACTAGCTGAAATTTTTTTGTATGTTTTATTCTATTTCATTTAACATTTATTCATTTAACATTTCAAGTAATTATTTTTTTTTAATGGTTTTAATTTTAGTTTTAGTTAACTATAAAAGCCCTGCTTGTTACCTGGTCACCGGTTTTTTTTTTTTTTTTTTTTTAACAGGGAATTTTCTGCATTTTTTTTTTTAGTAGAAGACCTCTTATTGAATGTAGATTTGAATAACTGAAATGCAGGAAAATAAGAAAGTGGTCACTCTAATATTGCATGATGGTTTACTATTGTAAAGCCTCATAATAACATTGCTGGAAATTAAGTTTCAATGGTACTGTTTGACACAGTGAACAGGTCACAAGCTACTAAATTAAAAAAATGTTTTTTGGAAAATTAATATTTTAATTTAATTTAAAGAACCATAAAATTAATAGGAGGCGGCAATAGAAGGGTTATGTCATTTTTTGTCAACCAGGTCTATACAGTGTTTGCATTCATTTTGTCTTTTTTTGATAGTTTTTATAGTGTATTTCTGTTGAGAATCACTTTTGCCGAGTCTTGCCTCGAGCTCTGAGCCGATGGTCTGTTGTTATGATCATCGTCATCATCATCATCATCATCATTGCTGGGCGGTGGTCACTTCCCTTCCACCGGATCAAAGTCACAGATGCTGTTTCTTCTCAATCACAAACAAATGGCCTCGTTCTGATTTGTTCATCCAAAGTCTCATTCAATCTCGAGCTGGATTAGAAAGCGCTGCAGCTTGGAGTCTGAATGTCTTTGTTAATGCACTAGTGTTTTTGCATTATGTGGTGTTCTTGGCCGTCTGATTAAATGTCCACAGGCTTCAGGCGAGACTCGACCCTCCGGTGGGAACCCGCTTGAGCCAGCCTTTGTTCTGACCCAGATCTGGTCCAGTTCTGTCACAAAGGGAATGACCAACCACCCTTTCATGTGCCAAGAGCTATCCCAGCATGCCTCTCAACACAATCCTCACATGCGTTCCCAGGACGGCACATTTACAATCCCAACACGCTCAGAAGATCCCAGTGTGGATGAAGTCGTGCTGTTTATGCTCTGATCTTGTTTGATACGTCAAGTTTGCTGAACAGAAGAGCGCAAGGTTTGTGTGGAATTATGTTGGATTACTTTCCATGTGATTGTGATGCATTTCAGGACGCTGCGGATTTGGTCGCGTCCATCAGGTCTAAAACGCTGGTACTATGTACAGTTATTTGTATACTGACACATTCAGATGCTGGTTTCTCTTTGTAAACAAACCCGAGAAGAGATTCTGACACTGCTTTAACACCAGACTGATGGACTGAACACGAGCAAAGCAATATGATAATGTACATACAGATTACAAGAGAAGATCCTCCACATTTCAAACTGTCTACCAAGATGAAAACTGTCATTATTTAATGTATTAATAATTAGACTGTGGTATTAAAGGGCATGTGTTTATTTACAGTGACTTCTTTTTTTTTATTTACTTGCATATTTGCTATAATAAAAAAGGCGTAATATTCACCTGACATTTGTTTGTGCTTTCATCTACTTTATAAACATCAACCCTGTCAATGACATATTCATATAATTATGATAATTAGTTTATATTAATGATAAACTTGAATCTGTAGTTAAGTGGTTCTTGACTGGTTTTCCTTTCATAATTTACTTTGGCTTGTTTGTTTTGATTTGTTATATATATATCATTATTAAATTATTACAAAGTATATATAAATTGTATTTAATGTGTTATATATTAAAGTTATATCTTAAATACTAAATATTTAACTATGTTTTAATTAATATATGTGTGTTGCCATTATTTTTTATCAACTCAAACTTTTCAAATGATAAATTTTTTGTTTAAAGTAAAAAAAAAAAAAAAGATTAGTAGTTTAAATGAGACTAAATTAGATTCTGGCTTACCAACTTATTTCTATCAAAAGCAACGCTGACATCACGAGCTCACAGACACAGAGGCGGTGAACAGGGCTGAAGGCACGTCGCAGAGCTGAGAAGGAAGTCGATCGTTGCTCAGCATTCGCTCAGCGTTGGCTACTTCAGGAGAGCGCGGTACAGTAAGAGAGATCTGCTGGTCTCTCGCTCCTGCTCCATGTAGAAGATGAAGTCCCTGAGGTTGACGCGTGTTATTCTCTGGCGGTTATACTGCCGTGACGAGCAGGACGGGGCCGACGATCCGCCCGGAGAACCTGCCGAACTCCCCGACACCTGACAACAAAACACAGTTCTCTTATTAAACACATTGCACTTTCACGACTTATTTTATTTCAAGTGCATGGGAGACTCAGTTCACAAATGATTCCAGTAAAGTTTGACATTCTAACAAACAAAAATTCATAACACGAAAACATTGGGTGAAATAATCCATTTTAATGTACTGAAGTTATTTATGTGGTTCAGAATGGAATGAAATATATTTCATATCAAACTTTCTTGGATACATTTTTACTAAGCTTGCCGCAATGCACTCTGGGATTATCTTATCTGTGAAGGCCTTTTTGAAAATATTTGACAATATTTTTGAATATTTGAAAGACAACGGTGTTCATTTTCTTATAACTTATAATTTACAGAAACTGGAATTTGCATTATAGTAAAAAATTATTAAATTAAATAATTATAAATACTTAAATATTTGAAAATAATTAAATTCCAATATTATAATCACTGAATTTTCATCAAAATTTACAGTAAATGTACAAGACTTTTGTAGTTTGTGAATACAGTTTTTTTTTACTGCAATTCAAACCCGATTAAATACTTTAGAGCTTGACAGTTTATATGAATCATTTATATAAATGTGTTTTTCTAATTATTAAAATATAAAATATGAATATATATAGCTCTCATACAGTACAGAATGAATCAGATGTAGCTCCACTTCAGTCACTTTTTATACAGGCCAACACTGGCATAAGGGATAAAAGCTAAACTGATTTCAGCATTTCTGATGTTATTATGAGCATAAATGTCTTTTCTTAAACTTAAATACCACTCGCTCTGTCTCAAATGGGTTTATTCTTCCGCTCACATTCTGTTCGTCTGCTTCTTTCAGTATAAACTGAAGCAGAAGTCAAATAAACACACGGATTCTTACACACTGAGTCAGACTCTGTCTTTCATGAGCAACAGAAAAATATCGGACGGTAGAATCAACGCAACACAAAATAAGAACGGAAACGAAGTCTCACTCTCCAATAGACGTCGCACAATTAGACTTGATTGTGCTCGGTAAACACAACAGCGAGACACGCAGGCCTAATGGAAACCAGCTGACGCGTACGGCTCTCGTCTCCAGTGAGCCATCAGCAGATCTGACGGGTGGAGTGTGCTGAGGTGGGGTGAATTCAGGACAGGCAGCGCGCGAGGCGCCCTCGGGGCCCGGGACCTCCAGAAGAAGGATCTAATCAGAGCTGACCTCGTGTGAAAGGCGGGCATGCCTTCTGCCATGGCAATTAATGCCAATCACAACCTGGACCAATCAAACGCATCCATCTACCTGGACACGCTGACGGGCCTCTGGCAGGTTTGTGTGCTCAATATTCACGCGCAGGTGTGTGCTTGAGAGATGAGAGAAAGACAAACAGACGAAGGAAGAAAACGTGCTTAGGGGAAGAAGAAAAAACACTTAGTGTTGCCAAAGATTTTCTGAATTGTGAATACAACAAAATCAAGGACTTTTAAGCAGCTAGCAAGACGATGAATGTTTGTGAATTGTTTACAATAATTGCGCAAGTATGCTTTCAGGATACATGTTCTGTCCCTTTAAAATCATCAGGAAAAAGTATGAAAGTCTTAAGGGATACAGTGTGAAAGGATTGTGCCACTCACTGACAATGAACCGACAGAGATCAAGCTAATCAAATCAAGAAAAAATCTGAAAATAAAATGCAATCAAATGCCTTTTATTTGTGTTATATTAGTATTATTTATATAACATATATTAGTATATGTTATATACAGTGTTGGGAGTAATGCATTACAAAAGTAATAATATTACAGTAGTATATTACTTTTTGCTGTAACGCAGTAATATAACGCATTACTTATCAAATTTGGGTAATATTATTACTCGTTACAATCTCAGTAACGCAAGTTACAACAACATATTTTAACTCAAAATTAAGTATTTTGAATTAGCTTTTTAAATTCATTTTTATTTTCATTTTAGCAATATTGTTGTGTGTTTGTAATCTGTATTAGTTTTAGTTCTTTTTTTAATATTTCTATTTAGTTTCATTTATTTTTCAGTTTTAGTTTCAGTAATTTTAGTACTTAAACTTTAGTAGCCAAGACAATTTCTCATTTTTAAGTTTTTAAATGTAATCGATTACATTTTACGTTTTATATCTTATTTCAGTTTTATTTCAACTATGAAAACTATGAAAATTATTTTATTTCATTTTATTTTATTGTATTATTTTAATTTTAGGTTTAGTTAACAATAACATCATTGTAAATGCCTAGTGCACATTTGATTTATTTAAAAAGATTGTCTCACATTAAACCAAAATAAATAAATAAATAAATAGATCACATCAAACCAAAATAAATAAATGAATAAAATAAAATAAAACAAAACATTTTTGTTTATTTGTTGTATAATGTAATGCAGCAGCTATTTACACCGGTGCAAAAAAGGTAAATGTTATTTACACTGTTTAAATAGAAAAAGTGCAAAAATAAACAATATAAATAGTAGCAGATTCTTTGGAACAAGTATAAATGGTAACAAACAGCATATCCAAATAAGCCAGTATAAATATTAATAGATGCTGTTTACACAAAGTCTGAACAGAATTATAAAAACTATAAAACAGCTCTACAGAAGACATCAGTGCAATTATTCAGCTCAGTTCAGTGTTGATTCAGTTCAGTTCAATAACTGCGTAGTTAATCGATTATGAAACAATTCAGCTATAAGCATCTCTACAGAAGACAACAGTGTCATTATTCAGCTCAATTCAGTTCAGTTGATTCACTTCAGTTCGATACTGTTTAACTGTTTAAAGTTCATCAATTATGAAACAAGCTTAGTTCAGCTATAAGCAGCTTTACAGAAGACAATAGTGTCATTTTTCAGCTCAGTTCAGTTCAATGTTGATTCAATTCAGTTCAATAACAGTATCGATGTTGCAAAATTCATCAATTATGAAATGAATCTGATTCAACTATAAAGCAGCTCTATAGAAGACAGTAGTCTGAATATTCAGCTCAATACTCATCTGGTAGTATCAAAGCCATCAAACTGATAATATTACACACACACAGAGAGAACGATTCACTTGTGCATTTAAATGCATGTGTCTCAGCTGAAAGTTTGCCGTGTTTTCTGGCCTCGGGAACACAGATTGGCTCCGGAGCCTGCAGGGCCACACGGAGGAAGAGTAAGTGATCCGAACGCAGGCAGAAAGGTCAGTCCTCCACCGGCGCTCACGTCTTTCCTCCCACTGTACGAGTCCTACAGCCAACGCCAATAACCCAAACACAGCCCTGTTGATGTCTGTTTCCATGGAGATCCGTGCATCTCGCAACCTCACGTTAACAAGTACATAAACACACACACACACTCAGCTGATTCAGAGGAGCCAAACACACCGAATGACTGCTAATCTACATTCGGGATTGTCGAATCAGTCGACGAGACGTGGGTTTGGCGAAGGTCAGCGTGGAGCTGAAGGAAGCGGAGAAGAAAAGATTTGTGGAAAGGCAAAAATCCGTGAGGCAAAAAACAGCATCTGTCATTTTATCTGCGCTGAGCCGCCGGCGGGCGTAATGTCATATGACATATCCATCCGACAGCTAGCACACGGATACCTCCATACATCTTCTCAGACAATTTCTGACTGCGTGCACGTGTTTGTAGCAGAGAGAGACGAGCCTGCAGCCTCCTCACCAACACAACACTCATGACAATCTGCCAGCAGCACCAACACACACACACACACACACTCTCTCACACACACACACACACTCACCAACATGTGCGTGCTCAGATACATGAAACTGATTCATTACACTGCTGAATCAGATTTTGGCTCATAATCTGGAAATGGGAAACAGAACAAGATCTAGTTCTGTTTTTTAAAACAATACAAGAACCAACTGATTTTCATGATATTTAGTTTAGAAAGAGAATGTTATGACCAAAACCTTACTAAAATCTAGTTTGTCAATTGATTCTACATCCTGCATAAATAAAGAAATAAATAATCAAGGAAGTAAAATTGTTAAACTCCATAGATTGATATGATAAAATTAAATGAATAAAAAATAAAATAATAAAGATTTAAATCTGTTGAGAGACTCGATATGACATTGTATAATAACTCAAATACATCTTGAGGATTTTTTTCTAAACAAATGAAATCAATCAAATCTAATTAATAACAAAATAAGTAAATAAATAAATAAAAATATTAGATTTAACCCTGTTGAGAGACTCAATATGACGTCTTAACTCAAATAAACCCTAAATATTTATTTCTAAACAAATACATTAAATTCCTAAATGTCATAAATGAATAAGATTTAAATCTATTGAGAAACTCAATATGATGTCTTATAATAACTCAAATACATCTTAAATATTTATTTCTAAACAAATCAATTAAAGTCCTAAATCTAAAAAATAAATAAATAAACAAATAAATAAAGTTATTAGATTTAAATCAGTTGAGAGACTCAATATGACGACTTATAATAACTCAAATACATCTTGAGGATTTTTTCTAAACAAATGAAATCAATCAAATCTAATTAATAACAAAATAAATAAATAAACATATTAGATTTAAATCTGTTGAGAGACTCGATATGACGTCTTATAATAACTCAAATAAATCCTAAATATTTATTTCTAAACAAATACATTAAATTCCTAAATGTCATAAATAAATAAATAAATAAATAAGATTTAAATCTGTTGAGAAACGCAATATGATGTCTTATAATAACTCAAATACATCTTAAATATTTATTTCTAAACAAATCAATTAAAGTCCTAAATCTTAAAAATAAATAAATAAACAAGTAAATAAAGTTATCAGATTTAAATCTGTTGAGAGACTCGACATGACGTCTTATAATAACTCAAATACATCTTAAATATTTATTTCTAAACAAATCAATTAAAGTCCTAAATCTTAAAAATAAATAAATAAACAAGTAAATAAAGTTATCAGATTTAAATCTGTTGAGAGACTCGACATGACGTCTTATAATAACTCAAATACATCTTAAATATTTATTTCTAAACAAATCAATAAAAGTCCTAAATCTCAAAAATAAATAAATAAACAAGTAAATAAAGTTATTAGATTTAAATCTGTTTAGAGACTCGATATGACGACTTATAATAACTCAAATACATCTTCAGGATTAATTGAATTGAATCCCAAATAAATAAAATAAAATAACATAAAATAACATAAAATAAAATAAAATAAAATAAAATGCAATATGATGTCTTATAATAACTCAAATACATCTTAAATATTTATTTCTAAACAAATCAATTAAAGTCCTAAATCTTAAAAATAAATAAATAAACAAGTAAATAAAGTTATCAGATTTAAATCTGTTGAGAGACTCGACATGACGTCTTATAATAACTCAAATACATCTTAAATATTTATTTCTAAACAAATCAATAAAAGTCCTAAATCTCAAAAATAAATAAATAAACAAGTAAATAAAGTTATTAGATTTAAATCTGTTTAGAGACTCGATATGACGACTTATAATAACTCAAATACATCTTCAGGATTAATTGAATTGAATCCCAAATAAATAAAATAAAATAACATAAAATAAATAAAAATAAAATAAAATAAAATAAAATAAAATAAAATAAAATTTAGATTTAAATTTGTTGAGAGAAACTCAATATTACATAATAATCCAAAGACATCTTGAGGATTTATTTCTAATAAATGGAAAGATTTTAGGCTTTTGTCTGTTGTGCTCCTCATCCGTCTGTCTGCTGTCTATGAACTCTTGACCTTCTGCCTGTACACAGCTCCAGTTGGACATCTAACAAAACCCATTCGGTTGTCTCAGTTCTGAATGTGAGACATTTACGTTTCTATTTCTCTCTACAGTTTTCAAAGAATGGTGTTTATAGTCTGGAGATCAAACCCAGCTGATAACAAGTTGGCACTTTTATTTGTAAACCGATCACAGACTGTGTAACTACTTCATCTCGTGCCAAAGAATCACTTTCCCTCTGCATGAAGCTCACGGACGGAGCCAGATTAACTTCCTCTTTGCTAAATTTACTTTGGGTTAATAATGTATGTTTTCCACTCCTGCCGTCTCGGGCTCTCTAATAGTTTCACGGTTGGCAGAAAGCTGAAGGAGTCCATCTTCAGCTGCTTTCTGCTGATCAGCGTCTTTCTCTGAGTGTTTTTGAGTGGCGTGAAGCACGAGCCCTTGATGCTGGAGCCAATATTGGACTTGGCTGCCGTTTCACCTCAGGGCTACAGGTTAATGGTCCACTTTGCCAGACACACACACACACACATTACCAATACAAAAGTCCTAAATCTCAAAAATAAATAAATAAACAAGTAAATAAAGTTATTAGATTTAAATCTGTTTAGAGACTCGATATGACGACTTATAATAACTCAAATACATCTTCAGGATTAATTGAATTGAATCCCAAATAAATAAAATAAAATAACATAAAATAACATAAAATAAAATAAAATAAAATAAAATAAAATAAAATAAAATAAAATAAAATAAAATAAGGCTGGAAAAATGTTAGGGTTTTGTCTTACTGTCTGCTGTCTATGAACTTCTGACCTTCTGACCTTACGCAGCCTCAGTTCTGCTTGTGAGCTTTTTATGTTTCTATACTTCATCTCGTGCAAAGGAATCACTTTCCCTCTGCGTGAAGCTCACGGACCGAGTCAGATAAGCTCCCACTTTGCTAAATTTACTTTGGGTTAATAATGTATGTTTTCCGCTCGTGCCGTCTCGGACTCTCTAATTGTTTCACGGCTGGCAGAAAGCTGAAGGTTGTTGGTTGAATATGCATTGAGTCCATCTTCAGCTGCTTTCTGCTGATCAGCGTCTTTCTCTGGGTGTTTTTGAGTGGCGTGAAGCACGAGTCCTTGATGCTGGAGCCAATATTGGACTTGGCTGCGGTTTCACCTCAGGGCTACAGGTTAATGGTCCACTTTGCCAGACACACACACACACACATTACCAATACTGCTATCTCAGCAAACACACCAGCAGAAGACGGCTGAATATGAAGCGGAAACACAGATGGAAGCGCCGTTACAGACCGAAAGAACAAACTGATGAAATCTGACAGCGGGACAATGAGCTGTTTATGTCGGGTCGACTGAAATGAGTTTGTCAATGACCACGGAGAAAGAGAGCGAGAGAATAAATTAAATTAAATATAGCCATTCCACTTAAATATATGTAGAGAGAGCGAATAAAAAAATTATTCACCCCAGAATCAAAAAACAGAAATAAGTAAAAAAGAAAAGGATATTCTTCATTGTGAAATTATTTCTATGAAAATTAAGCCCATTTTCTTCCCAAATCCTCATTACTGTTTTTCATAGTAAAAAGAATAAAGCAAAAAAAAAAGCTAAATGGTCCTAAAACAAGCATCATGTTTTTATGTGAAATATTTCTTACTCATTTTGACGTGAAAAGTGACCTGGGCATGAATTCAACCAAAAAGCGATCTTGAAGAGCTTTCATAAGCAGGATAAACCAGACAAACACTAATGTTCACCATCACTCAGAGTGTGAGAATGACTTCAGACATGATGACTGCTGCTTTTCCATGAGGACTTCAGCACTCTCTCGTTCTCGTTGTTGTCAGGCCCTCCCATCATGTCAGAGCGACTGAGGCCGAGCCAAGAGCCAAAGCTTTCCCACATGTCTAGCTCCGCTCAGAGCGGCACACCAGCCTCGCCGCGGGGCCCGAAGCCTCTCGCTCTCCGCTCCACACCGGCAACGGCCATTAATTAAGAGCAGAAACTCCCTCTCACTTTAACTCTCCTCCTCCTTCACCAGGAGAACAGGCCGATGAGGACATTTTGAAAGAGTTAGCAGATGTCGAGTGATTAGCCCGAGGCGTTTTCGACATCGCCCGAGTGATGTATTTGATGTGGAGTTAATTCAGCTCCAATAAATGTATAAAGAATTACAATAATAATTCACAGATGTATATTGTGTGGATTATACACGCAGCCCTCGCTTTGAACCACGCCACGGCAGCCAAGATTAACAAAGGCAGGAGAAAAGGATGAGGACTGCTTTGTTTTTCGGCTTTCTGCTAATCAAAGGGTCGGAGAGGCTCGAGAGAACCGTTCTTCATAAGATTCAGATTCACTGATTTGTTGGAGAATCTGTCTGATTCGTTGTATTGTTTTGGTCTCTGATGAAGTTTGTTAAATAACGTGGTAAACTATGAAAATGGTAATTGGAGTCCTTCACTTGATAGAGAGAAATAAATATATAATTAAAATGTATATAATACATATTACATATAAAACATATTGTATACATATAATGTATATAATAAATGTTAATAAATATAAATGTAATATAAAAAAAATTCATTAATAATTAATATAAAAACACTTTTTCATATTTCATATAGAGTAATAAACAATTTATATAACGTGTGTGTATGTATATATATAAACAGTATATACATAAATATAATTATTAAATAATACTATTTTTATATAATTTAGATATTATTTTAAATAATAATTTTAAAATAATATTTCAATATAAATATTAATTAAATTAATATAAAAAATTTATTATTGAAGAATTATTATTATTATTATAGACTTTTTATATATTTTTTATAATATATAAATCTTATTAAAATAAATGTAATTATTATGCATGCAACTTTTATGATCTATATTAGTTATATTAGAGAGACTATATTTATACTGAAAATTGATTTGTTGCACCACAGGACAATTAAAAATTATCCAGTGAAGAGGAAAAGAATTAAAATATCACAAATTAAGTCCAGGTAATACCATGTTACTCTTAAAAGTGTTACAATTTAATTTAATTTAATTATTTTATTTTTATGGAGGCTCATAAAAGAGTAAATATCATAAACTATGCAAATGCAAATTTGGGTCATTCACTCACTTAGAAAATAGTATTGCAGTGGTACCATGGTAAAATATCAAATCATGGAATATATGAGTGTTTTTATGAAATAAAAAAATCTTATAATTCTTATTAAAATAAATGTATTATGCATGCAGCTTTTATAAGCTCTTTTTAATTGAGACTATATATATATTTATACTTATACTATACATTTTTCACACCACAGGACCATTTAAAGTTAACTAGTGAAAGGAAAAGCAGCATAGAATAAGCCCAGGTAATACTATGGTACTATAGTATTACCCTCATGGTCCAAAAAATACAAGGTTGTAAGTGCTGCCCAACAGGCTGAATGTGCATTTCATTAGACATCATGAAAAATCAGTAATATCATATACTAAGTCGCCTCATTTCTGTTGCTGTATTAGATTTTATGCAGCATAAATACTGGAAAAGAGAAACAGAGAGAGAGAGAGAGAGTCGTGCTAGTATGATCTTGATGAAAAATGGCAGAATTACATTCAAAACAAACAACTGCAATTCGGCGCCCAACTAAAGAGCAACAAATCTCAAAAATGGCGGGCTGGTAAGCATCTTAATGCCCGACATAAAACACGAGGAAAAACATGGCCATGGCGATGCATAGCAACTGCAGAATTTCAGTCAAGGAGAAAGAAGGAGAGAAAAAAAAACACCTTATTACTTCTAACTCCTGCAAGCCATTTTGGTCTCCAAAGGTTTCAGAGCGCCTGAGGCGCAGTGTCTGCAGTGTTTCGGGAAATGACTTGCCTTCGCACGAACACGGCTATGTTCTGCAGCAGCCGCGCTCTCAGCATCCCCTCTCACTCGCTCCTTAACCCTTTCCTGCCTCGCGCGCCTCTGACTCAGACAGCCGGCTCTCGATCGCGAGCAGCCCTGTCGCACTGTTTCACTTCACACCCACACAAACAGCATCTTGTTTGGCTACTTAAGCATGTGAAAACAAACATGGCGATGAGGAGGTCATGCACGACGGACAGAAGAGAGAGAGAGATGTGCAGGTTCGTCTGCTCACCCACTCGAGCATCGGCAAACTCGTTGACACAACACATAATTAAAACATCTCGCTGGAGGTCAGGAATTTTCTAATTAGTAGACAAAGCTGCGATTGCGAACGCCTCGAGTTGGAGCGTCCGCAGGTTCGAGATGAAAGCATTTCCCTGAAGCGTATCTCCGACGGTTTCTACCTCTCCGGAAGGGTCAGTGAGCTAAACGCCTGGAAACTTTGCTGGCAAACAAAACTTTCCTTGCTGGCAAACTTCAGTTTTCAGAGCCTGAGAGAAACAAACGAGCTAGACGCTGAACAAAAGAGCTAATTAGCAGTCATTATTTTTCTAGAAAATGCCAGTTTTGAGAGCAGTGAAATCGAGCAGGCACTATAATTAACTGGAAGTTCGTTTCGGGGGGGAGATCAGAAAGCCTGTTCCTCTCAGAACCGGCTGTAATGCGATGCACGCTGACTATTTGTTCCCATAAACAGAGCAGTTGTCTAGAAACAAACTCTTCTGTGCAGAACCGCTCAGCCGACAGAGTTGCGTGAAGATAAACAGGAGAACACGACCCAAACACGTGAGCGTATCATGCTATTTTCCACCGCCATCCGCGTTGACCCTGATCTCCTCTGACTCAACGTAGAAAAACTCACAGACCATTAAAACAAGACTTCAGCCGATTCATCACAACGAGCGTCAGTGTGGAACTTTAAAAAGTGGCGCATTAAAAATTCAAAGCGTTTCACATATAAAACGAACCCAATTAGAGTTCGAACGGGAAGTCGGCGTAATGAGTATCAAGTCTAAACGCTCGTCCTCAGAAGATCCCGCTAATGAGGCCTTGTTGGTTTTGCCGTCCTCACGTTTTAAACACCGTGGTGGGGAGTTATTTCTACGGCTGTTTTAAAATTTAATTTGGATTTGGAAATTGAAGGTGGCGCTTAAGATAACAGCCAAAGCTTTTGAGGTGAGTTAAAAGAGTCAGGTGTTGCAGGAGGTTCCCAAACGCCACTTTTTGATGTCTTTGTGAACTACAATGCTTGGCAAGAAAACATTTGAACCTAAGAACCTCCGACGGGGCACAAAGGGTGACCTGACAAAAGGAAAACATCTCTAATAAGGTCGTTACGGAAAAGCGCTGCACTGAAGAGTTATTTTTGAACGTGAACGCGGGTGAGCCTGTTCACGGAGAATCAAACTTTCTTTTGACGCTGATGTGGCGACCGAGGCCCCTACATCAAGGTGACAATCCACCCAGAGCTGTCAAATCCCCAAGAAGCTCGACAAAGACGCAAAACATCTCCCTCTGAATGAATAAAGCATGCACACACATCACGGAGAGATCATGAACATTTAAAAAAGCTTCAGACGAGCAAAAGCGTTTGCCCTCCACGAGTCCCACGTCTATTCAACGTTTGTGTACCTACTGGGACAGAAGTCTGGATTCTTCAGGTCGTCAGGATTCTCAAACTTCTGTTGATGCAATAACAGTCATGTTTAATGTGATTGTGTCCCAGAAAAGAATAAAGACTCACATCGATGTTCCCCAATACACTGAACTCTATAGGGCGAAGAAGCATCACGCTACAGCCGCCGGTGACGTGTTGTGTGCAGGTCAAGCGCTGTAATGCAATGCTTAAAGTGACACAATTTGCATGACACAAAAATCATATGCATTTATTCAATTAGCAGAATGATTGAATGCAAATGAATGTCATTCAGTCACATTCAGAGAATAAACATATTTTTAAACAAATTTTACCAGTCAAAAATTTGGAATAATTAATATTATGAAAGAAGTCTCTTCTGCTCACTGAGGCTGCATTTATTTGATCAAAAATACTGTAAAAATGTGAAATGTTATTATTATTTAAAATAGCTGTTTTCAATGTGAATATATTGTAAAATGTAATTTATCGCTGTGATCAAAGCTGTATTTTCAGCATCATTACTCCAGTTTTCAGTGTCACATGATCTTCAGAAATCATTCTAATATGCTGATTTGCTGCTCAAGAAACATTTCTGATTATTATCAATGTTGAAAACATTAAAATACAAACAGAGCTGCTTCATATTTTTGTGAAAACCATGATACACTACCATTCAAAAGCTTGGGGTAAGTAAGAATAAAAACTATATATATATAATTTTATTTGTGAATGATGCATCATGTGACACTGAAGACTGGAATAATGGCTGCTGAAAATTCAGCTTTGCATCACAGAAATAAATTACATTTCAAAATATATTTAACTATAAAACAGATATTTTAATTGTAATAATATTTTACTGATTTTACCATAGTTCTGATCAAATAAATGCAGCTTTGTTGAGCATGAGACTTCTTTAAAAAAAAAGAATTATTCCTAACTTTTGACCAGTAGTGTATATCTATGCAACTAATAAATAGCTAAATAATTTTTTTGGTGGAGGTCAAAGTGATGCATGATGTTTGAAGTTCTGGTGCGTATCAGTGAAAGGGTCTTTATCGCTTACATGAGAAGTTCTTGGATTGAACTCGGACAGACCTCTTTAGATGGTTTCTTTTACAATGTATGGCAGTCTGAGTGCAATGAAGATGCAAAACCCTGTTTCAATATTAGGTCTGTTAGTAGATATACACATCAAACTAACTGTGTTAAGCAACAATTTGGAGCCAAAACCCATTGCTAAGCTGAAAGCTAGGCCCGTTTCATCACAGAAGGCCGGCGGCCTCGCCTCGTACCCGCATCGCTTTACGCACCAAATCCGACTTCCTTTGTATGTATGTGCAAACCTTATCTACATATTGACTCGGTTTAAATCTACACTCTTGCAGTGATACTTGCACAAGTTTGCAAGAGGAAGTGCTGAAATCTTCCTGTACCTGAGGCAGGAGGTTGGGCGGAGGAAGCCCATCGGCATTGTGGGAAAACACCTAGAGCGCTGTCTGATATCCAAACAGCTTCATAACACAAACACACACACACTGAAGAAGAACTAATACACGAATATACACATACAATCATACAAAAAATAAACGTTTAGACAGATTGTGCTGCAATAAAACACAAAGAGCAGGAATAAAACATGATTGTGTGCCCAGAGAGAAAAGCAATGAATCAGGTCGGATACACAGAGTAACACGAGCCAGTGTAGCTGCTTGTGCCCAGACCACCCATAAGAGACATGTCAATCATGTAGGTGTGTTTATACACAATCAATGCCATATAATTATGAGCATATGAGTATGATGGCATAGACCTTTTTGTTTTTTAGGGATGCATGATATTGTTACCAAATTGTTTGTTTATGCACTAGATATTTAATGGTGAATGCTTGTTTCGGGCAATTCCAGATTCAAGACTTAAAACTTTGCTGTATTACAGCGCTATAACTTAAAGGGACAGTATACAATAAATGAATACAATGATTTAAACCTTTAAGAGCATTATGCATAGAAACAGGAAGTGCCATGTAAGCGTGCATTTATTGTGCATTTAGTGTAAAGTATGTTCATGCACACAGAAAAGAGTTTGGTGCATTACTTGAAATAAGTTTTCACAGTCTTGACTGTGACTTACCACTGAAATACACTGTTATCCTTTAGCCAAAACATTGTCTTTGTCTTTTTTTTTTTCTTTTGTAAATGCTTTCCTATCACAGTTGAAATGCACAGAAAACAATAAATCATTTGTAAAACTGTTTGTTTGAGCATCACAATCACATCAACACACACTCAACCAATAACATGAGTTTAGGGGCGGGGCTATTTGTCAGACTGACCAATAGCACACAGGGGGAGTGGTCTGAAAACCTGTTTGATAACAGATATTATTCTTGCAAATCTTTTTTATGACACTAGTGGCAATGAAATGAAACACTACAGCTTTAAAACACTTGTAACGTAAGACTAATGTTTTTAATTTAACGTGAGTTTATCTACTGTACATTTATGCATTTAGAAGACACTTTTATCCAAAGTGAATGACAAAAGAAGAAACATCTACACAAAAGAGTATATATTTATAATATTGGCCATTTATCAGCCATTACATGAAAATATTCATCTTTTTGTCAGTTTCAGGCAGAATTTAATTAAATAAACAAGTGCATCCCTAGTATTTACATGCATTCACACGCAGTCCCTCCATCACAGCGACTTGAACGCGTAATGAACAGTCTGAAACTGCAGTGAGGAAAATATCAGATCTCCTTCAGAGCGAGATCACAGAGAGTATCACTCAACTGTGTTCATTACGGCTCGGAATACATAATTTATGGATTGTTAAAAAATACATGTCTGGATTCATCAGACAGCAATATGACAGATGTAGAAAGCAGAACTTGAGCGCGAGCGACTGTGATTTGGGCTGGTGCAGAAAATAAGTATGCTTGAATGCTGGTTTGATGGAGTAGCACGCTTTATAATTACCATCTGCAGGTTTCAGTCAGCGTCACGCACACACATAAAGAAACAAAAACAAGCAATTCGACATGCTTATTTGAATTCATTCATTTGTAGATTTACAACAGCAGTTTTGAACAAGCCAAACACCTTTAACATGTTCAAATGCATATTAATTACACTTTAGATTCATCTACAAAAACCTATGAATGCACAACCCAAGCTTATCGAGTAAACGCCACATTGCTTAAGTCAAAATTACGTATTGTTTAGCAAAAAAAAAAAGGCAGCGAGGAAAAGAAAAACATTGAGAAGTTAAATAGGCTCGCTAAATAAAATCCCTCAGCAGGCCGTGAGGTAAACGGGTTCTTAGCAGGCGGATACGAGGAAAGGCAGGAGTCCCTGTGCACGGATTACTGACTCCTGCATTATGCATTCAATGATCGATTCTAAATCTTAATTACCCGTATCACAAACACACACCGGCTCTAATGAACTGTGTGGCCCGTCAAACAGCTGGCTGAATATAGTTATTAAGATCATGGTTAAATTTAATTATTTGGCCAATTAGCCACGGATGGCTCTGGTGTCTCCGAGGACACTAACGACAGTTTGCATTTTTAACAAAACCTTTTGTGACAAATCTGGTAACACGTACAAGTACTTATTAAAGGTATAGTTCAGCCAAAAATGAAAATTTGCTGAAAATGTGCTCACCCTCAGGCCATCCAAGATGTAGATGAGTTTGTTTCTTCATCAGATTTGGAAAAACGTAGCATTGCATCACTTGCTCACCAATGGATCCTCTGCAGTGAATGGGTGCCGTCAGAATGAGAGTCCAAACAGCTGATAAAAACATCACAATAATCCACAAGTAATCCACAGCACTCCAGTCCATCA
>NW_015627890.1:99532-114506 GCF_001515625.1 Sinocyclocheilus rhinocerous
AATGTCACATGAATTTGGCACATAATAAGGGTAAATTATCACGGCTTTTGGGATTAAGACTACTCCCATCAAAAACACCCACAAGGCACATACGGAACTGTTTGTAACTCTGTAACTTCTGGAAATCCTTATGGATCTAACGGGGATTGCTTTACTACAATCCTAGAGTTTTCTTAAAAAAAAATATATATATTTTTTTTTACATACATTTTAAATGTATTTTTTAAATACATGTCTGAACAACACAAATGGTGCAGATCGAGTTACATTCTTTTGGGAATAGTTCACCCAAAAATTAAAATTGACTGAAAATGTAATCTTAATCTCTCTGAATATCCAAGATGTAGATGAGTTTGTTTCTTCATCAGATTTGGAAAAACGTAGCATTGCATCACTTGCTCACCAATGGATCCTCTGCAGTGAATGGGTGCCGTCAGAATGAGAGTCCAAACAGCTGATAAAAACATCACAATAATCCACAAGTAATCCACACCACTCCAGTCCATCAGTTAATGTCTTGTGAAGCCAAAAGCTGCATGTTTGTAAGAAACAAATCCATCATTACAGCATTTTAACTTTAAACCGTCGCTTCTGGACAAAATACAGTCCATAATCCATAATAACGCTTCTTCCAGTGAAAAAGTGGTCTGGTCTGAATCAGGAGAGAAATCTGCACAGATCAAGCACCGTTTAAACAGTACAAAATAGTCCAAAACAGCTCTAAACAAATATGTGGCTGGATTTTGATGTGAGAGACAACAGGAGATGGACTTTTTCACTGGAGGAAGCATTATTATGGATTACGGACTCGTATTTTAGCCGGAAGCAATGGTTTGAAGTTAAAAACGTCTTAATGCTGGATTTGTTTAAGTGAATAATGCTAAATTTCTCTAAATCTGATGAAAAAAACTAACTCATCATGAACAAATGTTCAGAATTTTTTTATTTTTAGATGAACTATTCATTTAATCGGGATCTTTATCTGAACTGCATGCAAACTCGCCAACAATTTATGCAGCACTACTGGGATTCTTTCCATTAGAAAACATTGCAAACTTTTCAAATTGATCAAATGGAGGAAGCAGCGAACAGCGGGAGAGCGAGAGAGATGGAGAGAGAGAGAGGAGGAATTAAGCTGAGCCAAAAAGTGTGACTTGGATTTAATATTTTATAATTGCCAAGGGACATTCCAAGATCAATGAATTTTTTTGCCCGAGACGCACATCAGAAAGAGATGTACTTCAGTCTTTTTAGGGAACATTGGTCTATTTAATTCAGGCGCCTGATGCATGTGAAATATTCCTCCCTGGCCTCCTCCGAGTCCCTCGGGCAGAGCTGCGGGCACACATTACCACTTTTAATGGGCCGCCCTTAGAAGAGGCGAAATAAGCCAATAACCCGTCCACGCTAATGGATTGGCTTGTTTATTCACTCCAGCCCTTCTCTTCGGCTAATTTTAGCCGCGCCATGTTTTTCCACCCAAACATGCACGCAAAACAAAATACTTCTGTGAAAAACATGTCGCATGAAAACACAATCTACACGCCATATGCTCGTCAGGAGCGGGAACGCTGGAGGAGATTACTGGAGATTTGTTGTTTCAGACGCTACTTTTGGAGGCGAGCTGGACATGTCGAGTGTGTTTTATTAAAAACACAGCAATGGATTTGTGCTGATATCCGCACGGATCACTGACGCTGCATTAAACAGGAAAAGAAGCGTATGAATGGACATTTATACTAGAGGAATGGAAACCCGGCTCATGTGTGGCAGAGAGCACAGATCAAACACTGTGCAATTAACCCTCATTAATGCACTAAATGACTGACCTAATTACACCGTGCCAGGTTTTCACAGGGAAACTCAAACGAACTACCCGGATCAGGGCGATTCCCGCATGCATGCATGTGTTGTGGATATTTTATGATTTACTATTGCCTTCAAATGTCTATTTGATCCGTATTATAGCAGATGAGGTCATGCAACATGAGTGATTGTCAAAAATGTTTTGGAAGAATTCCAAAGCGGAATTTATGAATGTCTTTTTCAATCACTCTGAAAAATGTATTACAATTTCCACAAAAACATGAAGCAGCACAACTGTTTTCTTGCTTGTTTCTGCCACGGGATAATAAAAAAATCAAAAGGAAATTGCAACCTTTTTATCTCACAATTCAGACTTTTTTCCCCTCACAATTCTAAGTTTATATCTCACAATTCAAACTTTTTTATTGCAATTCTGAGAAAAAAGTCTTGTCAGATGAAAAGTCGCAATTATTATTTTTATTCCATGCCAGACACAAAAACACAGAATTGTGAGATGTAAACTAGGAATTCTGACTTTTTTTCTCGCAATTCTCAATTTATATCTCACAATTCAGACTTTATTTCTTGAAATTCTGGCTTTATATCTTGCAGCACTGGAACTCGGAACTCGGCAAGATACAAACTCAGAACTTTTTCAGAACTCGCAATTCTGAGAAAAAAGTCAGACGTCAGAGTTTATATTTCACACAATTCTGAGTTTCTATTTTGTTGCTGACACAAAAACACAGAATTCCGAGATGTAAACTCAGAATTGCGCAAGATATTAACTCAGAATTCTGACTTTTTGACACAATTCTGAGTTTATATCTCGCAAACCTTTTTTTTTTTTTTTTTTTGAAATTTTGAGAGAAATTAAGAAAGTTATTGAGCATTGATGAATTAAATTGACCTAAAGTGAAGGTAAAGACTTTGTTACAAAAGATTTCTATTTCAAATAAATGCAGTTCTTTTGAATATCTCGCAAACCTTTTTTTTTTTTTTTTTTGCAATTCTGAGAAAAATTTAAAAAATCTGAGTTTATATCTTGCAATTCTGAGGGAAAAAAAATCTGAATTTAATGTTATATTCTGTGATAGAAACTGGCTTCCACTGTTT
Organism: Sinocyclocheilus rhinocerous; assembly: GCF_001515625.1. Classification (NCBI taxonomy): domain Eukaryota; kingdom Metazoa; phylum Chordata; class Actinopteri; order Cypriniformes; family Cyprinidae; genus Sinocyclocheilus; species Sinocyclocheilus rhinocerous. The sequence continues at coordinate 102,455 of NW_015627890.1, forward strand.
TCAACATTGATAATAATCAGAAATGTTTCTTGAGCAGCAAATCAGCATATTAGAATGATTTCTGAATGAGTAATGATGCTGAAAATTCAGCTTTGCATCTATTTTTGCTGATGAGGTCATGCAACACGAGCGACTGTCAAAAGACATTGTGTCACATCATCCTAACATTCCATTCCCAGAAATGTTTCCAAAGCGGAATTGCTGAATGTCTTTTTCAGTCACTCTTTTCCAGTCTGCTCGTAGATGCCAGACAGGTGCTGAGGATGGCCTGCCATCTCCACGCAGAAATTCAATTACAACTCCTCCTGAAGCGCCTCCATCTGCAAACAATATGGTGCTCCTCTTTTTAATCAAGCCTTCCCCGAACGCAGCGACCGAAGGCCCGTCAAATTAAAAGTCACTTTCAGAATCGTTAGGTCCACGCTGAGTTCTAGCCAAAAATAAAGAAGTGATGATTTGCTCGAGAAAGGTGTAAAGATGACTTTGGTTCCCCAGCAGCAAGTCGTTTGATTATAAAATCTACTCGCTTTCAAAATACTGTTCAGGGATTTTGTTACATGTGTTTTTAGAGTCTACGTGGCTTTAGAAATGTGAATCAAATCAGTGCACGAAGACGCAGTTTGGCGGGTTTATGTGGGCAGTTGTGTTTTGCCGACGCCATACGTTTTAACGTCTCTTTCCATCTCAGATTTTCTCTTCCACTGGCAGCCTTTAATGAAAGATCATTCCAGCATTTTCACTCGCTCGTGTCCTCAGGCATCAACCTTTCCACCAGCAGAACGTAGTTGACACAAATAATAAAATCAAAAAGAAACAACATTCTTTAATAGATAGCAACACAACAGTGTTTTGCAGTAATGTCACAATGTAGCAGAGCTCAACGAGACCGCGGCTAATTTCACAGACGCGAGAGAGCGCAGACTCTAAATACGTTTCCGAAGGATGATGGAAAGTAGATCCTGGGGTGAATTACAGTCATATTCGCTTCAAAAGACTCAGTGGCCTCTAGTGCGCCGTACAAACAACCAGCGTTAAACACAAACGACTGAACCAGACGCCCAGAATCTCATCAAAACATGTCTGGGTCAAATCTCACCACAAAATAAAAGACATTTAAACAATTTTAGCATCATTAAGATGCATTATGACATTTTTTCTCAATTCAATTAAATGTAATTCCCCTCTACAATCTCATTACTGTTATGCATATGCATGAGTTAGTTCTGTTAGTAATTCTCATTACTGTCAATGCTGATTCAGTATATTCTGATATATTGTAATATATTATATTACTGTACAAAACTGCTTTTAAATGTTTTAATCCGATTTTTATTCAAATAAGATTCATATTAAACTAAATTAATGATTATAAAAAGGCAATAAACAAATACTATAAATATTATAATAATGTATAAATATTTCACCACCTAAAAATATATATTTTGTATATATTGTAATTTGAATTACAGTAATGAGTATGTGTGGGAGGGATGTGATTATAAAACTGTCATGAATGAATGTCAAATTGTAAAAAAAATATTTTTAAAAATGCTGCATTAATATACACTACTGTTTGGGATCACTATAAAATCTTTATTTATATTTATTTAAAATGTTACAAAAATTATATTTTAAAGAAATGCTGTTCTTTTGAACTTTTTATTTATTGAAGAATCCTGAAAAATAAAATGTATCACGGTTTCCACAAAAATATTGTGCAGCACAACTGTTTTCAACATTGATAATAATCAGAAATGTTTCTTGAGCAGCAAATCAGCATATTAGAATGATTTCTGAAGATCATGTGACACTGAAGACTGGAGTAATGATGCTGAAAATACAGCTTTGATCACAGAAATAAATTAATTTTAGTGTATATTCACATAGAAAACATTTATTTTATATTAATAATATTTTGCATTTTTACTGTGTTTTTGATCAAATCGATGCAGCCTTGATGAGCAGAAGAGACTTCTTTCAAAAACATTAAAAATCTTACTGACCCCAAACAGTAGTGTATTTGGCTCATGCCTTTTTATTGCCTTTATATTATATAGCCTTTATTTTACTTTAGGTATGACATGATATTGGACAAAAATCTGTGCAGTGCAGGATATTTTTGGCCTGTTTCCCTGGTAAAAAAAAAAATGAAAATGTAAAGAAATACACAAGTTAATTCAGTCACTGTACAAGAGTACATTAGCATATAGATTACCTAACTGATCTAAAAGACATAAAACTCTTAAGTAAAGTAAAATATCAATAATTTTTCCTTGATTCTGGGGTGAAATGTGTCCCGGACATGTTCCTGGCAGGTTTCGTTTGCACCCAATATGTGTCAATGCTAATCTTCGGTTCATAGCGGGATAGATGATGTATTCCCAGAAAAGCGTGGGACGCTAGAGAGAATGTATCAGCAGGATATCCCATCATCCCTGACCAGCAGCTTCTAGTTTGGGCTCTAGTTGCTGTAGCGTCTCCATGGCAAAACTGCAGTGAAATTCATTCTTCAGAAACTTAATTATATCTAGATTAACAAGGGAGGTAATTAATTTCTTTAAGATGAGTATCTGAACCTCCCCTCAGGCTCAACTTTGTTGTCAAAACTGTACATTTAACCATTTTTCAGCAGAAAGTTTCACTGGCAGCAACATGGAGAATCCCAGCTTTGCATAAATATGGAAATATTCATCTGAAGACTTGAATATTAGTACAGATTTGTGCTTATACATACATACATATATATATTTATTTATTGCCTGACATTTATATTTTAATTTACACTCTTAAAAATAAAGTTTTCAAAAGGGTTTTTTTTTTCACAGCAATGCCATAGAATAACTTTTTTTGGGTTCCCAAAAAACTTTTCAGTGAACAGTTCTTAAAAGAACCATTTTTTTCTTAGTGTTAAGAACATATTAATAATCTAAAGAACCTTTATCCTCAATAAAGAACCTTTTGTGGAATGGAAAGATTCCATTGATGTTCAGGTTCTTCATGGAACCGAAGATGCCAATAAAGAACCCTTATTTAATTCATGATATGAAGCTCTTCTTCATCATACTGTACCAAAAAGACTCAACAAGAGAGAAACTTCATCTCTCGAAATCTCTCGACCTTCCTGTTGCATGGCTTTCATCTTGGCACAATGCAAGATGCAAATATCTTATTAAACATGATGCAGTTGACCCATCCAAACGGGCGATCCTCCAGGCGGGATACAGAGCGCTATTGTCCGGACTTTTCCGTAGGCCAGTTCCCACACCACTCTACAGGACCACAGGGAAAACTGTGGCACTAAACGGTCTTTTCCTACGTGATGTATAGCACTTTCAACTTCTCTCTTCCTCGCCGATCCCTCTTGGGCTGCACGGTAAACCACTAAGGGCGTTTTCTACGGATGTGAGGTGTTTTTAACAGAGTTGAACCTTCAAACCAGTGCAGCCCAGAAACGGAAACTAGACTAAATCTACCGCTTTGTGAACATGAATGGAAATATGTATACAAAACAGTTTTTTCTTTCACCTAACCGGAATAGATGACTGGTGGCGGAGAGTTTGGGAAGTTTAAACACGTGACAGAAACGTCAGTGAATAAATCAGCGCTGATGGTTTTCATTTGGTACGATTATTCCTGATCATTGTTTATTTGAAGCTGACTGCTGGTTTACGGCTGATGGATTCACATGGATGGGGTGGGTGTGGTGCAGCTGGCAGGAACAAACTCATGCACTAAAAAACAATCAAGAAAAACCCATCAGAATGAAATGAGTCATGTAAGGAAGTTATCTGTGACCTGGTCTGACGTGGTCATTGTGTGTGGAAAGCCAACGCACAGACGTTACTTAAAGGAGTCTCAGATCACTGACCCGCATGAACCCTCAGACGGATGTAAACCGCACACAGGTGCCGACGCACTCTGTGTATGTTACCATCGAATTCTTGCAGTGACTCAATTTGAAGAACCACATTCATTATCTGTCGTCGCTGTGCGTGAAATAGTAATTGTACTGTTGTTTGCAAAAGCCTCACAAACATTTGCAGACTGATGCATATTTTAAGCGAGCTCCAATATAGAATTGTACATTTTACAATTTTTACAGTAATATACAGTATGTGTATAGTATATATATATTGTAGAAGTCATGTAAACAAACAAACAAACAAATAAATAAATAAATAAATAATCTTAGAATATACATACATATCTGATGTCCAATTTAGATTTGTAAATGCTTCAGACATTTATATAAATAAATACATAAATAACCAAGACTTTATTTATTGCCCTGATATTCTGCTTCCAATTGCAGACAAATCAGTGATGGCAATAAATTGCAATAGAAAAATTAATTTAAGAAATGATGCTGCAAATCCTCTGAAAATATTCAAAATAGTAAATAATTGTGACTGACCTTAAGATTTAATGGGTTGTTAAAAATGTTGGTGACCAAATTAGTTTATTATTATTATTATTATTATTTTATATCAGGGCTTAGTTTTTCTATTTCACATCTTTCTACAGAAAAATTATTATTTTTTGATGCATAATTTAATTTGAAACCTGTCTAGATTGAATTAAAACAAAACTATGACAACAATATATATTTATATCATTGGTTAATATCTATAATGAAAAATATCAACTATATATATAAAAAATATATATAAAAAAAAAAAAAGTTAATGGCAACTTAAGTTATTTCCTAAAACCATATGTTTTATTTCATTTAAAGTGAGACAAAACTGTTAAAAAGAACAAAAGAACATTTGAGACAAAAAAACGAACTACATTTTTTTTTTTATTGAATAAACGCAGACTCTTGTGACCGTGTCCCTCCACCAGCCTTCAGAAGGGCTACGAAACCAAACAGCTCGAGAAGCAGACGTCAAAGCACACACACACACACACACACACACACACAGAAAGAGAGACAACACACCCGTGGCCTTCCTGTTTGTCTGGCTGAAAGATCTGCCTGCGTTCACTCAGGCTGGGAAAGATGGGAGGAGAAGAAAAAGACGAGCGCAAGCAGCCGAAGACACAGAAAGGCTGGATGGAAGGAAAGGCTGCTCACTCCAAGTTGGGATTGATTTACTTCATTAACCAAGATTACAAGTTTAACTTACAAACCAGAGGTCAAAAATTCTCATTAACAAGAGGACCGTGGAGAACCTCGGGGCTTGGAGACCATTCTTATTACTGACTACACATTTCAATCTGTCTTTGATGTTCATGTCTGCTTTTCTCTCTTTCTACCATCCAATTTTTTGGCAGGGAGGTTGATTTTAATTGTAGCTATAGAACAAGAGCAGAGTTTGCCTGTAAGCCTGCCTGCACATCTGTAGTGAGAGCATTTTTAGTGATACTGGGCGCAGTCCATCGCCCCGGGCGCATTTTAATGGTTCCACCCCCCCTTTCATTCCCAGCTCGGATTGTTTTCCACGTGATTCCTGTTAATTTAGCTGGAGGAAAGGGCATCAGTTTTCCTTGTGCTTTTCCCCTCTCTTTCTCTCTCTCTCTCTCGCTCGCAGTCTTTCCCTACTTCTACCTTTTTTCTAATCTACAACCCTAAAAGAAAAAGGTGACACATTTACATAAAAAGGCGAATCAATCTTCCTGTTTTGCCCTGTTTTGGTGATCCTTCACTGCAATTTACTACACAGGAATAATTAGTGGTATTTGCTATGTCGAGTATCACTATTACTCATATGCCGTTTTAAAATGCGAATTAGTCATAAATGACCCCACCCAAACACCTTGCAACGCCCTAGTGACCACCCAGAATACACTAGAAACACCCTGGCAACCACCCAAACACCCAGCAACACCCCAGCGACCACCCTGAAAACCCTAGAAACACCCTAGCAACCAGCCAAACACCTAGCAAAAACCTAGTGACCACCCATGATACCCTAGAAACATTCTGGCAACCACACAATCACCCAGCAACACCCTAGCAACCACCCAGAATACCCTAGTAACACCCTGGCAACCACCCAAACACCTGGCAATGCCCTAGCAACCACCCAGAATACCCTAGTAACACCCTGGCAACCACCCAAACACCCAGCAACACCCCAGCGACCACCCTGAAAACCCTAGAAACACCCTAGCAACCAGCCAAACACCTAGCAAAAACCTAGTGACCACCCATGATACCCTAGAAACATTCTGGCAACCACACAATCACCCAGCAACACCCTAGCAACCACCCAGAATACCCTAGTAACACACTGGCAACCACCCAAACACCTGGCAATGCCCTAGCAACCACCCAGAATACCCTAGTAACACCCTGAAAACCACCAATACACCTACCAACCAGCCTAAATTCCCTAGAAACATTCTGACAACCACACAAATACCCAGCAACACCCTAGCAACCACCCTAGTGACCACCCATGATAACCTAGAAACACCCTGGTAACCATGTTAACACATAGCAATGTCCTACAACCACCCAGAATACCCTAGTAACACTCTGGCAACCATCCAAACAATGCCTTAGCAACCACCCAAAATACCCTAGAAATGCCCTGGCAACTACCCAAACGCCTTAGCAACCACCTAGAATTCCATAAAAATGGCAAGCATTATGGCATTGATTTTTGTACAGTAAACGACACTTACATTTTCATGAGAAAATACAAAAATCTAGTTGCAATTTTGGTTTTACTCTCCACTACTGGGTGACATTCAGAAATATTAATATTTACTTCAGTTTTACCTAAATTATGAAAATGATCTTTAATAGTTTTATTTGTAGTTAACAACAACAACACTGGTAGTATGAAAGTAAATAGATTTCATTTCATTTTTCTGCATGCGCTTATAGAGGTGAACTCAAGTTGCTTTCAATAAAAACGTGCGAAATAAAAAAAAAAAAGTAAATAAATTAATACAGTCATTATTTTGCGGTAATCAACTACAAAACCACACACGGATCCATAGAAGCATTACGAGCCAGGTCAAAGTGAAGCACATGCCTGACTGTCATATTGTTGGTGGCTCATTTCCTGCACCTGTGAATTTAACCGCACTTACTCACTCACTCAAACTCACTTACACGTTCTTTTTCTCTCTCGCTCCGTTTCGCGTCCCACACAGTGTCTTTGTGCTGAACTTCAAAGCTCAATGTGTGCGCTGAGAGCAAAAGGACAGAGTTTGTTACTGTGGCTCCTGCCTGCGCAATGACCCCAAGCGAGGGCCAGTTAGGGGCCCCTGTCTCCCTCTCTCTAATCTATCCCTCGGAGCGCTGTAAGGCCTCTTTGTTTGCGCTCTCCGGCTCAGGATGGAGACAGACTTTATGCTCAACATGGGCTATCAGGTTCAGCCCCACGGCGATCTGCTGCCTGGCCAGACGAGAGGAGAGGAGGGGTGAAGGAGGAAGAAGAAACACCCACAGCCGCCCCGCCACCAGCACTACCTGATTTCAGTCACATACACGCTCTGACGGGGCGTTTCAGGGTAACCCATAGGACAGAAACATCACAGTAGTTCACCCAAAAATGAAGAAATCCTCATGTCGATCCAAAACCGTACAACTTTCTTTCTTCTATGAAACATAAAAAGAGAAGTCATGAAGAATATTATAGTGACGAGATGCTACAAACTTCAAAAAGGAAAAAACTACCATTAAATTAACATCAAACTACCATGAATGACCCCAGTAATCTCACACGTGTTGCATAGTTTCACAAGAGATCTCAACAATGTGCTCAGATTTGTCAAGACACCAAACTCAGACACTTCTCATCAACTTCTACCATATCAATTGCACATAATATGATGTATTTCTGCGTAAAACATAATTTTCAGTAAGATAAAATTGGCAGGATCTAATTCACTCCTAAAAAAAGTTCCAATTAGATTTTGATGAAACATTAAGACGACAAACAAGTTCTCTTAATTTCTCACCAAATTCTCCCAGGATTAAATGCACTCTATAATCTAACTATATGGCAACTACTGACTCATTTGTGTATGTTTTTTAGTCATTTTAGGACAAACAACAGACAAACTTAAATAAAACATAACTGAAATCTCCATTAAGTCTCCTGAGTTCAGAAGGAGCAATGTCTGAGCAATAGCAATGTCTCAAGGGGAATAATGACAAACCCACAAGATTTAAACCAGCGTTGTTTTAGTAACATTTAAATACTATTATAGCTAGTTTTTATTCATTTTTTTAATTAGATTAATTTTATAGTTTTTCTGTTTATATTTAATTCTAATGTCATTTTAATTAATTTTAATTAAATTACTTTTTTTGTAATTTTATGGTATTTTATTAATATTTTAAATGAGTTTTTTTTCTGTTTATATTTAATTTTAATTAAATTTAAATTGTAATTAAATTACTTTTTTGTATTTATATTGTGTGTTTTGTCAATTTTATTATTTTTAATAATTAATTATTTATTTAATTAAACTAAATGAAAATGAGAAATGTTTACTTGGCAAAATAAATGTAACTTCTTTTATATTTTATTTCAGCTAAATTTTATTTTATTTCAAGTAAAGAATTTTTTTTTCAGTTTTAGTTTTAGTGAACTATAATAATTCTGCTTTAAACCTCTCATTCAGCATCTCTCTCATTGCTCCCTCTCAGTCTGGTGGCCGTTTCCAGACACTGAGAGGCTTTTGTTTGGGATTAACGTGGCAGAACAGAGTCCGGATACTCCGACAATCAGAGAACCGTGAGTGAAGCGGTGCAGCTCACCCTGAGCTCGTGCCCCACGGCACATTCGTGCGCAGATGAATTCTCTGCCGAGCCCCAGAGTGAAACTCAGAGAAGGCCGGAATACAGCGGCGCTGCCGTAGCCCGCAGCCACTCCGTGACCCCCTTAGAAAAGTCACATTCACTTTGCTCTGGAGAAAGCAGTGAAAACGCCCCAGGGCGGCACGCTGCCCCAGCCGAAATGAAGAAATAAGGGGAGGTGAAAATAAAGTGAAAATAAGTTAAGATTCCTCCCTCTGTCTATCCTGCCTTTCTCTTCTCTTGTGACTTCTCTTGTGAACATGATGGGCAGAAAAACACCCAACCATTAAAAAACAGAAACACACAAAACAGCCAGGACCCTTAGCCAAAAGTACCATGGCACTGGTATCAGATGGTACTTAGATATACACTATGGTACAGAATAATTATTATATTCATAACGCCCTTAAGCTGTGACTACATTCACAATATACACTACTGTTCAAAAGTTTAGGGTCAATAACATTAAAAAAAATAATAATAATTCAGCAAAGACATTAAATTGATCAAAAGTGACAGTAAAGACTATTTATAATGTTACAAATGATTTCTATTTCAAATAAATGCTGTTCTTTTGAACTTTCTATTCATCAAAGAATCCTGAAAAATAAAACTTATCACGATTTCCACAAAAATATTCATCAGCGCAACTGTTTTCAACATTGATAATTTGAACTGATATTCACATAGAAAACAGTTGTAATAATATTTCAGTTTTTACTGTATTTTTGACCAAACAAATGCAGCCTTGCTGAGCAGAAGAGACGTTTTCATTAATGTCAAAGTAAAACATTCTGACCATCATGATTCACAAATGATGTTTAATCTGATGCTAGTTTCATTAGGATCATAAAAATGTCAACCACAGTTCTGCCACATTACAGATTCACCTTCAAGATATAGATGTATTTATACTTTAGGTGTATTTATACTGAAAACAAGTCTTTTTATCTGGTCATCTAACACAATGCTGCTTCTCAAGTATGTTTAGAAATTTTAATTAGAACACAAGACAAAAATTATGATTTTTGAAGTGATTTTTTTAGTATATTACCAATTTGCTGCACCAATGATGAATTAGATGTTGCATTAATACAAAAAAGAGGCAAGCACTTATGAAATCAATTATTCTGGGTTTCATACGAGTCATTATTTGATGACTGCAGAGATCTACATTTTTTATTTGAAATTGAACACTTTGTCTACAAAAGAGCCAAATGAAATCGATTTTAATGCTGTAAACCAACAAACCCCATAAAAGCAGGGTATCTGTGTGTGTACATACACATTTCATGCTTCTTGTTGACAGTTACAATAAAGTGAAGGAGGTCAGGATGGTGTTCACAGAGCAGAAGTAATGCATTTGTTTAGTTAGCCTGCTTTCACTGAGGTTGTGTTCACTGAAGGATTTGACCAAACACACACACACACACGTCAACAAGCAGGTTTTTTAAATGACCAGCTGACATTCACAAAGTGCTTTTTTCCGGTTTATGGTATTCAAACATTAGTCAGAATCCGTCAGGGAATATGAAGAGGCCTTCTGATGGCAAGAGCAAAGCTAAACATTCACCAGATGCAGCTAAACCCAATGACTTAATGTACAACAGCATGTCGAGGAAATATAATAGTGGCGTTTCTTCATGGCTCCAGTGTGCGTGGCGTAATCCTGCGTAATGCAGAGCAGAGCTGGTAGCCATATGTGAAGCGGCACTGCGATCTGCATCAAAACAACACTGTAACACGCTCACAGAGGACAGACGTGCAGTGCGTCCCGTTCACTGCTGTGGGAAACTGGACAAACACTGCAGGGGAAAACCCTCTGCCCTTTATTTTTGCTCTGGAAAAAAGACTTACACCCGCTCACAACGCAACAAACGAACATCAAACCCTGCATCGACACCCGAGAGTATGACGTAAAATATCAAACACTCTCCATAATATCCAGTAAGGCTTGTCAATACAGCTAAAAAATATATATATATATATTTTTTTTTTTTTTTTTTCCTCGAACTGATTTTTTTTCGGATTCTTTTCTATATATCATCTAATATATATCAACCAGTGCTTAATATCCATGCTTTAAAATAAGGGATCAAATCAAATAATACAGCTTGCAACCGCTCGCACTCATGTAATATGGTTCGGTGCAGAGAGGGTCGTACCTCAGTGCCTGTCGTTGTAGTTCCTGGCGAGTCCACTTTGCGTTTTTTCCGAGGGCCGATGGCGGCGAGTGCCGTCAAGTTGGCCTCTCGTTGTCTCATTTGGGCGAGTTCCTGCTGCTGCATCTGAAAACAGAAATGATAATATTTTAAAATATTATTGTTTTTACAGTATTTTTGATCAAATAAATCCAGCCTTAGTGAGCAGAAGAGACTTGTTTCAAAACATTTTTTAAAAATCTGAACTATTGAATGGTAGTGCAATTCTACAGTATTTCTAATGAATTTTCCGCATGTATGCATGAAATACCTGAATGACCTACAATATTTGCCTTATGTGATGAGTATGTGATGTCAGTATTCTATCCCACAGTGCACTGCGGTCAACTTGAAAAACAAAACCTGTGAAAAATGAACCAGAAGCAACATTAGCCATTGCATTCTTGCCTCATTATTTGATCAGACTGACAAACATGCATTAAAAAATGACCATGTATATAATAGCTAGATGACACTATCTGAATGCATAAACATGCATCCTAACAAGGTTATGTGGCAAAAATACAGCAGAAACATTAAGACATTGTATAATGTGCATTATTACACACAAAAATAGGCTGCACATACAATAAACCTGGAGATTCTGTCATAATACAGATTCACCTTCCAGATAAAGGTGTGTTTGTATGATAATTAAACCCCTAAACAAATTAATCATGAATTTTGAGTCTATTTTTAGAGTGAATTAACTTTATATACTAGGTGAAAACAAGTCTTGTTATCTTTTCATCTTACACAGTGCTGCTTCTCAAGTGTGTTTAGAAATTATTACAGGAACACAAGACAAAAATACTGATTTTTTTTTGCAATATTTTATCGATCTGCCACACGAGTCTATTAGACTATTATTACATGCCAAACCAAGCAATTGTCTCAGCTGTGGCATGATGTCACAGGAAGTGGCATCATCATCTGCAAAAAACAAATTGCCAAAATCAAATCAACACATCCATCAGTGTCTTCTACCTCAAACATCTTTAAAACGTAGTTGGTGTGTTTAGAGACATTTAGGTGTGAATATAAATGGGTGTGTGTGTGTTTGTGTGTGTGTGTGTGTGTGTGTGTG
>NW_015627890.1:118444-119964 GCF_001515625.1 Sinocyclocheilus rhinocerous
CTGGGATGTGATTTTTCACTTTGTGAAGTGTAAGAGGGCTCAGTGACGCCTCAGGTAATGTCACGGTTTCCTGCGGGGCAGCCTCGCTCACAGACCCTTTCTGAGGACGTGTTGGAGCCTGAGGCCAGCGCGCACACACACACACACAAACGCACAGAGACATACACACAGACATACACAGCCACATATGGCCTCACACACACACACACACGCGGCCGTCACAGTCTGTCTGCAGTGAGGGAGTGAACCGCCCTGTGCCCGCTGGTGTTAGAGAGAGACCGTGTGTGTGTTGCTAAACTGAATGAGGGCAATCAATGCAATCTTTCATGCAGTCAGTTCTGTGTGTGTGTAAGATCAGAGAGAACTGTGATGCTGCCCTCAAAATGGCATGTTATAAAGATTGCTTTGGTTTTCAACAGCCATTGCAAACTGTGTCTGTAGACAGTGAGTCTGTGGTGTCAGATGCCCGGTGGGATGCTGCCTGTCAGCACAAAGGAAAGCACATGCATGTCCCTCTGTGGTGGGTGGCATTATGAAGACATGTTCATCTGTACCTGCAGAAACACCCTGAAAAACTACCTTTAGGCATCACTTTAGAGGAATAATTTCTTGTGAAACCATAAAACAGACACTTGAGATTATCAGGGTATTCTTTTCAGAAGAAACACCGCAGTTTGCTTTCTGTTCAATCTTATTGTTGTCTAGAAGATGCATTTGGAAGGACAGATAAACCATAAATGTCTTTTCAAACACATAGTATGACTTTCTTTCCTCCATAAAACAGAAAATGAGATGTTTAGCAGAATGTTCATGTAGCTCTTTTCCATATAATGAAAGTGGAGGGTGATCGGAGGATGATGAGCTCCCTAAAAGTCAATAAAGTGCAATAAAATAGAATTTTCAAACAGAAAATTCCTCACACCAAGCTATCATATCGCTTCAGAAGACTTGGAATTTAGTTGTACGGACCAAGGACTTGTACTTCAAAATAAATATTCAAAATACTACAAAATAAATATGTTTTATTATTAATAATAATAATAATTGTTATTATTATTAATATTTAAATATTTTATTTTATTCAATAATAACAATTAAACCAATTAAGAATTATTACTATAGTAATAATACTATTGTACTATAAAATCAATAAACAAGTTTATAATAATAATAATTAGTAATAATATTATTATTAATAATAATAATGTTATTATTGTTATTATTATAAAAATTAAACCAATAAAGAAATATTACTATAGTAATACTATTGTACTGTAAAATAATCAAGTTATTATTATTGTTATATTAATAATATTTAAATATTATTTTATTTTATTAAATTATAAAATTAAACCAATAAAAAAATTTCACTATAGTAATAATATTATTGTACTTTAATAATTATAATATAAAACAATGATAGTTATTATTACTAAATATTATTTTTATTTTATTAACAGTCAGGAAATATGACTACAGTAATAATACCATTGGACTGTAAATAATAAATAATTAACTTT
>NW_015627890.1:123222-133008 GCF_001515625.1 Sinocyclocheilus rhinocerous
ATATTTAAATATTATTTTATTTTATTAAATTATAAAATTAAACCAATAAAAAAATTTCACTATAGTAATAATATTATTGTACTTTAATAATTATAATATAAAACAATGATAGTTATTATTACTAAATATTATTTTTATTTTATTAACAGTCAGGAAATATGACTACAGTAATAATACCATTGGACTGTAAATAATAAATAATTAAGTTTTAAATAATGATAACAATAATTATAAAATAAAACAATAATAGTTATTATTATTTAAATATTATTTTTATTTTATTAAATGACCAAAAAACAAGAACAAATGAATAAAGAAATATACTATCGTACTGTACAATAAAAAAAATTAAAAAGTATTTAATAATAATAATAATACTTTTATGCAAGTGCATCCCTAGTATGGACTAAATGGTGCTTTTTTGTGGTCACCATACGCCAGTCACAAGTTTGGATCAACATTAGGATGTTCATTTTTGGCTGAGCCGCCCCTTTAACGTTCAGTGGGCTGTTCACTAAGCGCTTTGACTCTCTACATCCCCACAGTCCTGATATCGCCGTACATATCAGCACATCCAGCAGACGCAGACCGCTGACCCCTGAGATAATCCTATTCCTCCAGCAGCCCGCGATGCCCCACTCAAGGACCGGAGCCGGCATGTCTGCGCAGCAGTTGGCACCAGACTCCGCGCCCGCTTCACGCCTGCAGCAACTGCCGGAGTCTCAGATTTATGGCGTTCTGATAAATGCGGGTCCCAGTGTGCCATCTGTGGTGCCAGCTCTCAGAGCCGCCGCCATTACAGACGAATCACCCACATGCACCAGAGAGAACGAGGGGGGGGGGGTTATAGCTCAACTATGTGTAGAGTTAGTTAACCGCCGCGCTCATTACAGGGGACAAATTTAGAGAAATATTCATATGAATTATTTTGGCTAACTGCTAGTATATTCTCAGTGCTGCTTCAAAAATAAATGTTTAATAGTTGGCTGATTGTAGAAATGGTAATTGCTCTCAGCGCTAAGTAAAACTTACAGAAGTTTTGCATGTCGTAATTATGCTCATCACATAAGAATAATGAAGCGGAGACGCTGACACACAGTATTCACTGCTATCGGTGCAAAGAGATGCTTTCTTAAAACCTCAAGTTACTTATTTCCTTATTTCATCTTGTGTAACCTTTCAGCAAAGAACAGCATCAGAAACGATACGATAACCTTTAGCAGCCATTTACACACAAATCACACCATCCTGTGGATGATCAATATCGTTACGTTTGGTTCTTTCAGACCTGAGAAGAGCGGCTGTTGCTCTTGTACACCAAGATTATTTACAAAGGTCAGCGCTAGGGCAACGGCAATGCAATCACATGTTAAAGGGGTCCTATTATGCTCTTTTACAAAGTCTTGATTTTGTTTTGGGGGTGTACTAGAACAGGCTCTCATACTAGGTTGTTGGAAAAACACATTCTTTTTCACATATTTTACATTATTACAACACCTCTCTCCACAGTCTGGCATGAACGGCTCGAATAGTTTTTGAAAAGTGATTTCTGTTAAATAAAATATCTCCTTTTGAATTGGACTTTGAGCTTTGTAACTTTGCAGATCTTTTTTATGCTCAAACAGCAACATTACAGACTAACTAAAGTTGAAAAAGTGAAAACGCATAATAGGACCCCTTTAAAGACTGTAAAGCAAAATCACAGCAAATTGAAAATGTGTACAATTCATTGTTTCACAGAGAGTGTCTGTCTATCTATCTATCTATCTATCTGTCTGTCTGTCTGTCTGTCTATCTGTCTATCTATCTATCTATCTATCTGTCTATCTATCTATCTGACTCACTGGTCTTCCAATCCCGAATCACAGCCACACAGATCCACATCTCCAGCTCACGTGTGTGTTTCACTTCACATAAAGCACACGCGGGTGAAGATTTGAGGCCAAACCTGCCCTTCTCTATCAGCCCTACAGGACCTTCTGTTGTCCCTCCTCTCCCCCCACAGGCCACACACACACTCTCACAGACAGATGTCTGTGACGGAGCGGAACGGGAAGATCAGGCTGGTTTGGAGTGGGCTTTCACTGGGCAACACTGAGGTTCAGTAACACCGGAGTCTGGAACATAAACGACCAGCAGGGGCAAAATCTGCCCTCTCATGCTCCTGCCCCAGGACACTGTGCAGTGCTCTGCTCTTCTCTGGAGTGCCAAATTCCTCAAAAAAAATATTAGAAATGTATAGAAATATATAAGAAAATGTAAAAAAAAATAAATAAATAAACAAATATAGTAACAAATAACCACAATAATCCACAAATAATATCATCTTAAATCAATAATAAAAATGTAAAAAAAAAAATTTTAATTGAAAAACAATGTTTAATTGGAAAAAAAAAAAAAATTTAAACAAAAAATACATAATTTAAATAAAAATGTTTAAAAAATCCACAAACATAGTAACAATTCCAAAAAATATTGACCTCTTAAATTAATAATAATACATAAATAATAATAATAATATATAAATAAAATGAAATTATTATAGTTTATTTATTACAATTATATAATTTAAAAAATAATGTTTAATTGGAAAAATAATAATTGTTAACAAAAAAACAATACATTTTTAAATAAAGACAACAACAAAAAATTATTAACAACACTTCTGTAAAGTGCCATATCTTTTAGGGAAACAGAATATTCAATGGGAAATTATATAGGGCAGGACTTGTTTTTAAGTATCAGCATTTCATATCAGATAATTGCAGTTTCAGAAAAAAAAAACATGGTTGTATTTCAAAAGTCAGACAATGAACTGAAAGGAAAAGTTATTCATTTATTATACTGAATAAAATTGAGTTTTTAGAAAATATATAGTTATTTTTTAGGGAAACAGAATATTCAATGGGAAATTATATAGGGCAGGACTTGTTTTTAAGTATCAGCATTTCATATCAGATAATTGCAGTTTCAGAAAAAAAAAACATGGTTGTATTTCAAAAGTCAGACAATGAACTGAAAGGAAAAGTTATTCATTTATTATACTGAATAAAATTGAGTTTTTAGAAAATATATAGTTATTTTAAAAAAAATTTAAAAAATTGCAATTTTGAGCAGTTATTGAGCAGATCCGGTTAGAGTCATCATGTCCATTATCAGTTCACAGTAATGTGTAAATCATTGATCTCTCTGTGCACTGACCTCAAGGTCAAACAGGGCTTGACATGCTGACGTTGGGCAGAAAGACACTGAAGATCAAATACAGCAAAAGCACTGGCTTTTTAAAGCAGCGACTGAAGTTTGGCCTTTTGGAGAGATTTCTAGAGACCTGCAGTTCAAGCCAAACCCCAATTACACAAACGCCCCGGGCGTTATGAGGTCACTTCCTGCTCTTAAAGCACCATTCATATTCAACAGCGCCGTTTGACCTTGGCTGGTATCCATCTTTAATTATTGCTGGCGTTATTAACTTAACAGCAGTGAAAACAATGGGAGCAATGCGCTGGCATGAGCAGAGAGCGCTTCACGTTATGATATGAAGTTGGAATAATGCATTCAAGCAACATTGTTTGCCTCCTGCGAGAGGAGATCATTAAAAACCCGCTTATCTAAGTAGAAAGTGTCACCCGTGCTTGGGCAAGCAGTCTTTTCCCCTCTTAACCTCTTTTTCCTTCTTCTGTAAGTAGCACGACGTCACCTTCGATTGATCAGCTGTAATTTGCATCGGTGGCAGATGAAGAGTCGAATGCGCACTGAAAGGACGGCGCCGATGATTTATTCATTCTCGACTCAAAAAGCAAAAGGATCTTCAGAGAAGGAGAGACTGCAGGCGCTGAAGAAGAGCCCTCTCGTTTTCCCTCCCGGAGCCCCGGGGCCGATGGTGTACAAGTCCTTCTAATTAACGAGGTGAATCATGCTGCCGCTCTCTAATTAGCCAACACGACAATCTAATGGAAACATGCGGACGAGGTTTGCACACTCTCTCAAAACTCTCTCTCTCTCTCTAGACCATCTTTCTTTCTCTCGCTCGGGCCTTTTCTGTTTGTCTTTTGCTCAAACGCTCGAGGGAGAGGAGAAATGAGAGGCAGAGGCCATGTGCACCATCTTGTTCCTCGAGCGGAGAGTGTAAAGGGTCAAAGGTCACGCTGTGCTTGCACTGGAAGCACCGAAGCTGCACGTCACCACACAGTGTTCACTAACCAGCTTGAGGCTACACTTAAACGGCAGAAACATGAAAATAAATCTAAACTAAAATCTTGAAAACAGAATTGCATTGGTATACAAAAGATTTTGCAATAATAATTTTAGAGCAGCAAAATAATTGTACACATATTATTCATGAAATATGAGCACAAGGAATTTCTGTGAAATGTATTTTTAAAATTATTCGTACTCTAGACCATCTTTCTTTCTCTCGCTCGGGCCTTTTCTGTTTGTCTTTTGCTCAAACGCTCGAGGGAGAGGAGAAATGAGAGGCAGAGGCCATGTGCACCATCTTGTTCCTCGAGCGGAGAGTGTAAAGGGTCAAAGGTCACGCTGTGCTTGCACTGGAAGCACCGAAGCTGCACGTCACCACACAGTGTTCACTAACCAGCTTGAGGCTACACTTAAACGGCAGAAACATGAAAATAAATCTAAACTAAAATCTTGAAAACAGAATTGCATTGGTATACAAAAGATTTTGCAATAATAATTTTAGAGCAGCAAAATAATTGTACACATATTATTCATGAAATATGAGCACAAGGAATTTCTGTGAAATGTATTTTTAAAATTATTCGTATTAAATTGTCTAGAGTAAAAATGATAAATACAATTATATCACCAGAATTTCACTGGCATTAAAAATGGACTTTATTTATATTATATTATATTATATTATATTATATTATATATTTACAAATATAGTTTATTTTATTTTTTACCATTATTTTAGAAAAGCAAAATCATTTTATATATATTAAGCCTCATTCAAGAACCATTAGCAGAAGGAATTTCAGTGTAAATTGCTTGTAAAATCATTCTTACTGCATGTAAACTGTTGCATCAATGTGACGGGCAGACGTAGTATCAGTTTGAATCATACATAAACCATTCTTACATAAAGTGGTGCATAAATGTGATTTATGATTTACACTGAAATTCCTTCTACTTGTGTTTCATGAATGATGTTAGCTGCTGCATAAACATGGTTCGAAACAAATGATGACTGGAGGCCAGAAGCATCACAGTCTAGCTCTGATGTGCTGTAAACAAATTATATAACAAATGCCTTCTTAATATACAATATAATAATATATATATATCTATAATTCATCAAATGACAAGAACCTAATACTTTTATTCAGCAAGAACGTATTAAATTGATCAAAAGTGACAATAAAGACATTTATAATGTGACAAAAGATTTATATTTCAAAGAAATGCTGTTCTTTTTAACTTTCTATTCATCTGTGAATCCTGAAAAATAAAATATATCATAGTTTCCACAAATATATGAAGCAGCACAGCTGTTTTCAACATTGATAATAATCAGAAATGTTTCTTGAGCAGTAAATCAGCATATTAGAATGATTTCTGACGATCATGTGACACTGAAGACTGGAGTAATGATGCTGAAAATTCAGCTTTGATCACAGAAATAAATTACAGGTTAACAGATATTCACATAGAAAACAGTTATTTTAAATTGTAATAATATTTCATATTTTTAATGTATTTTTGATCAAATAAATGCAGCCTCGATGAGCAGAAGAGACTCTTTCAAAAACATTACCGACCCCAAACATTTGAACAACAGTCTATAAAATGTTAAAATTCATAGCAATCTATTCACATAATATTTGTAAATAAAACTCACTTCATCTCAGACAGATGTGGAAAATCAAGTGGCTGAAAGTGTAGAGAAACGACAGCATTTACTTAGTTATAGGCAGCAGTTACAAAAAAAAGAAATCTGATGGAGTATATGTACCATAAATAAATGGTAATTTATTAATTACTCTCCCTTATTAATCTCTAAAGCTCAGCTGAATTGTCTGTGTGGTCATTAAACACATGGCTAGTCTGGAGTCTGGTTTTCTAACACTGTCCCTTTCATATTTCTGTTCATTGTGTCCCATTCGCCTCTCTCTCTCTCTCTCTCTCTCTCTCTCTCTCTCTCTCATTGTGTTTTTCTCTCTGTTACTCAGACCCATCAGTTCCTCCCCAAAAGAGTAGCTCTTCATTCCTGATTCCCCTGCTGCTAACATCCCAAGGAGATCCACATACAAAGAGAAAGACCTCCTACAGGCGGCCACACGCACACACACACACATCATAATAATATTCACAAACACACAGGAACACATAAGGTATTTTTAAAGCTTGCTTCTCTTCTCCGCTTCTTTTTTCCCCATTCCTTCTTTCTTATATCTGAAATTTGACTTCAGGAATCTTAGGGATGAAACAAGCAGCCACAAAGAGGAAAATAAAAACAGATTCAGGACAGACGTTTCAGCGGCTGAGTAATGTCTTTTGTCTTTTAAAAAGGGCTTTGTTGTGAGATTTTGAACATTTTATTTAGGATTTTTGTTGAGATTTAAATCAAATGTATCTCAAATGTTTCTCCTAGACAGAAATTAGATTAAATAGAGAGCAAATGGCCACAGACCTGCTTTTCATCTTGAAAAAAAAGACATTGGCGATCTCAAATGTGTCTCCTTTAGAAATTCTCAGCAATGTCTTAAACTGTGCTCAGATTTGCCAAGATATCGATATGAACTGAATATTTCTCATTAAACTCTCCCAATGACATATGATCATTTTATAGCATTATTTGTTTTATTTTTTTTATATTTTTATTTGTCCTAAACAATTTTGGGCGAAACATCTGATTATTATTATTATTGTGCTTGTTGTGTTCATTTCTGTTTGCATTAAGTTTATGCATAATGAAAACCACTAAAAAAAATTAGACGAAGTTCAGACTTAACCTGAAACACTCTTGAGAACATTTTACTCACAATTCGTGACCCAAGTAATCATATGTGCTACTATTAAAAGACAAATAACCAATTGATGAAATGCATTTTTGCATGGATCTCTAGTTATGTTTTGCGATGAGCACTAATAATAATTATGCTTAATTTAGCAAACATCAGTAACCTAAAAAACAGGTCTGGAGTCATTTAAAACATACTTTCGAACTTCTTCAAATAGTTTTTTTTAATGTATCAGAATGATTCAAATTCCTTCTATGATGGAAATATTCCCTCACATTCTGAGATCTTGGCAAAATCAATCCACACAAAGCTCCACTCACAGCGCGTCTTTCCTTCTGCATAGTCACACTTTCCAAAGGATAGTTTGCTTTACAGAAAGAACCAGAGTGTTCAGGCATTATGGGGTGTTTGTGTCTGTGGCTCTTTTATGTCAGTCTTATTGGATGAGGCTGCTACCCACAATGCTGTGGTGTAAGAATGCATCGCTAGCAATAAAACAGAGAACACGACGGAGGAAAAAAAGAATGGTGAGAATGGAGGATTGAGAAACTGCAATCGCCTGAGGAGGGAAAATATTTGAGGAAAATGATTCGAACAAAAAGCCAAGAGATTCCCACCGGACACATCCAAGTTTCACGTGAAGGATCTCAGATTCACAAGGATGTGAAATATGAACAAGATAGAGAGAAAGTAATACACATAGAGGGGAAAGAGGACAAACGGTTTTCAATCAGGTCAGGGATGAAGTGAAAGTCACTCACCAAACACAAGCAATAATGTCTGAATGCCACGTAATATCTTCATAAATGAGTCCAAGTTATATTAATGATGACCACATAGGTGTATCGGACCATATTTTTGTGTTTTTAAACTCTCAGAACTGGTCTAATTGGGCCGTTAATGGAAACAGGTAATATAGGGCTTCAGTTTCAAACCGTAAACTCTATTCCTGTGGCAGGCTACAACAGTACTGTCTATATCTGTTATTATATATTAAAATATTTTGCTACTGGCGGCCTCCTACAGCCCCTTCTGCCTCATCTCTATTGGTCAGTCAAACAGATAGCCCCGCCCCCTAACTCCCGTCATTGGTCGAGCCAGAAGATGACATGTACAGAAGCTCAAACAGGCAGACTGATGTTCTAAAAGCATCACAGTGTTTTACTCGTCAGGAAGTCAAATTCCCAATGACTGGCTAATAGTGACTCTGCACATTAAACTGACAAACCAGAAACTAAATCTAAATATTACAAACTTCACCTTTAAGGAACAGTTCAAAAGTTTGACGTTGGTAAAAATTGTTAATGTTTTGGAAAGAGTCTCTTCTGTTCACCAAGGCTGCATTTATTTGATCAAATATTCATTTAAAAAATTGAAATATTATTACAATTTAAAATAACTGTGTTATCTGTGAATATCTGTTCAAATGTAATTTATTCCTGTGATCAAAGCTGAATTTTCAGCATCATTACTCCAGTCTTCAGTGTCACATGATCTTCAGAAATCATTCTAATATGCTGATTTGCTGCTCAAGAAACATTTCTGATTATTATCAATGTTGAAAACAGTTGTGCTGCTTCATATATTTGTGGAAACCGTGATACATTTTATTTTTCAGGTTTCTTTGATGAATAGATAGTTCAAAAGAACAGCATTTATTTGAAATAGAAATCTTTCATAACAATATAAATGCCTTTACTGTCACTTTTGATCAATTAAATGCATCCTTGTGTAACCCCTCTCTCCCGGGTCCTCAACCGCCACACCTCGTTCTTGTCCCGAGTGGGTCTCAAACCCGGGTCTCAGGCATGGGAGGCGGACGCACTAACAAGGAGGCTAAAGACTGTAGCCCCTAGTGTGTCTCTTGAGATCAGGGGAGTGAGGTTTATCTGCACAGCACCTACTCGCTGGCCTCCGTTACACTCACCCCCCTAATCCTCACTCCCATCCGGGTCACGGCACCAATGTAACCCCTCTCTCCCCGGGTCTCCGGCATGGGAGGCGGACGCACTAACAAGGAGGCTAAAGACTGCAGCCCCTAGCATGCATATATATATATATATATCTAAAGATCTCTGATTGACCTTCTTCTGTGTTTGATGTCCACTCACAGTCATCAGCAGTGGTACAAACTCGTGCATTTAGCAGCACCGGGAGCCAACGTTTACGCCACCTCTGTTACTCTGTCCTTGTCTGTGACACATCGGCCGGCGGGCACGCTGGACCAGGGGCTGTTGTGGTCAAATGCACCGGTTTACCCAGGTGTTCAGCAGTGGTCACTCTGCGTCCTCTGCCCTGCCTCGCCTCTCCTCTCCTGTTGAGAGCGGGGCAGCGATGATGAATCTGTGGCCGCAGAGTGTCTGTGTGACCTGACACAGTGATGTATCTGCCAGGGCTTCTCTCGCTCGCTCTCTGTTATGTATTTGCGGCTTCTTTCACTTTATTTTGCCTTCTTCCTCTCATAAATGCCTTTACTGTCACTTTTGATCAATTAAATGCATCCTTGTGTAACCCCTCTCTCCCGGGTCCTCAACCGCCACACCTCGTTCTTGTCCCGAGTGGGTCTCAAACCCGGGTCTCAGGCATGGGAGGCGGACGCACTAACAAGGAGGCTAAAGACTGTAGCCCCTAGTGTGTCTCTTGAGATCAGGGGAGTGAGGTTTATCTGCACAGCACCTACTCGCTGGCCTCCGTTACACTCACCCCCCTAATCCTCACTCCCATCCGGGTCACGGCACCAATGTAACCCCTCTCTCCCGGGTCCTCACCGCCACACCTCGTTCTTGTTCCGAGTGGGTCTCGA
>NW_015627890.1:134698-165585 GCF_001515625.1 Sinocyclocheilus rhinocerous
TCTAAAGATCTCTGATTGACCTTCTTCTGTGTTTGATGTCCACTCACAGTCATCAGCAGTGGTACAAACTCGTGCATTTAGCAGCACCGGGAGCCAACGTTTACGCCACCTCTGTTACTCTGTCCTTGTCTGTGACACGGCAGCCGGCGGCCGCGCAGGACCAGGGGCTGTTGTGGTAAAATGCACCGGTTTACCCAGGTGGTCAGCAGTGGTCACTCTGCGTCCTCTGCCCTGCCTCGCCTCTCCTCTCCTGTTGAGAGCGGGGCAGCGATGATGAATCTGTGGCCGCAGAGTGTCTGTGTGACCTGACACAGTGATGTATCTGCCAGGGCTTCTCTCGCTCGCTCTCTGTTATGTATTTGCGGCTTCTTTCACTTTATTTTGCCTTCTTCCTCTCTCTATTTGTCATGTGTCCCCTCGCAATCTCTCCGCTTTTCTCTGCAGATTTGTTGTATCTGCGGTGAGGCGCTGCTGATTAGAGTGGGCGGCCCTGTTCCTGCATCCTGTCTCTTTTTTTGGTCATTGATTTTCACCCTGGGCACTTTAAAAATATCCCATCTGACCTTTGGGCATCGCTGAGGACTGTGGAAATAGGTTCCCAAACACATGTGCTCGATGACATTACGGGGAATCGGATGTTTGTGAAGGGCTGAAAAAGACGAATGATAGAAAACCTGCCCCGATCAGACAACATCTGTCCATCAGATGCACGCGCTTGTCGAGGCAGACGCTCGTTTAACGGAGTCTCCCAAAGGAAAGACAAATCACAAGTCAGATCTCGTCGATATCACAATTGCGATTTCAAAAGAGAGCAAATTGAAAAAGACTCACAGATTGGCAGAAAAGACCTAAAAAATTTCTCAAACTGCACTCAACTGCAATCAAATATCAGAGATCTCAATATGAACTTTTATATCATAAATAATGATATAAATAGAATGTGCTTAGAAGAGCAGATTGTTTGGTTTGGGGAGAATTTGATGAGGAATATTTGAGACCAAGCTGAGATCTCAGACTTTTGATTGCAGATTTTGGTATCTTGGCTGGTTTGAGAATAGTTTGAGACATCTTTCTTTGGTCTTTCAGCGTCTTCTGTGTATTTGAACCCTTTCCAACAATGACTGTATGATTTTGAGATCCATCTTTTCAACTGACTCTTACGCAACTATTACAAAAGGTGAAAATGTTTACTGATGCTCAAGAAGGAAACACAATGCATTAAAAGCAGGGGGTGTAAACTTTTGAATAGGATGATGATGTGTAAATTTATTTTGTTTAAAGATCTTTTTTTTAAATTTAATACTGCCCTTCAAAAGCTACTACTTACATGTTTCCCAGAAGACAAAATAAGTACAATTTACCCAATTTATCCAATGCAGAAAGTTTACACACCCCGGCTCTTAATGCATCAAGTTGCCTTCTTGAGCATCAGTAATTTTATTTTAATTTTTTTACATACCTGATTAGTGTTCCAAAATATTCAAAAGTATTTAGATTAAGTTGCAAAACGTATGTATTTTGTAATCTGTAGTGAAATTAATTTTGAAAGTAACCTTCCCAACCCTGATTGCAATCTAGGATAAACAACAGAGACATTAAAGACATTAAATCTGACAAATCAAAAGGTGTAAAAGTCCCAAATATATGACAAGATATACGATATGTTAGTCAAAAATGATAATTATGTCAACATTTACTCACCCACATCATTCCAAACCTGTAAATATCTTTTCTATGGAACACAAAATGAAATTGTGAATACATGAGGCCGAGTAAATGAGAGAATTTTTTTAAACTACATTTCCCCTTAAACTAAATTGTTGTGCAAATCTTATCAGGAGTTGTGAAATCAAGTTGTTGGTATAAACATGACTACTAGTGACACTGACAAGAGATGCAGAAAGACTCTCGTGTGTGTGTGTGTGTGTGTGTGTCCATGGTGTGGTTATGAGTAATAAACCTCTCTCTCGTCGTTCTACCCGTCACAGAGAGTGAAAGCAGTGCAGATCAACCTCATTATCCTGATGAAAATTTGGGCAGATGTGCGAAACCTCTACGACAGACGCAAACAGCAGCTCTGTCGCCTGCAGCCAATCAGGAGATGAAAACCGGAGGAAGAACCACACTGAGAAACAACCACGGCCATTACGCCCAGAGAGAGAGAGAGAGAGAGAGAGAGACGGAAAAACGCCATTTCTGGTGCAACAGCAAATAAAAGTGAGATTTCAGCCTATTTAAAATTCTGATTGGAAACAAGTTGGGAGTTTTTGATGACACAGACGGAGCGAGTGTGTGTGTGTGTGTGTGTGTGAGCTGTAGTAGTCGTTCTGTGGTTGGAAAGTTAATCTGGCTGTGTTGAGATGATGAGCTGCCTGCCACTTAACAGGGCGGAGATCCACTTTGATCACACGGCCTCGGGCGCAGCCTATTACAAATCACCTCATTTACATACAGCACAGGCTGATGGGAAGACTACAATCCACTCTAAAGGGTTACACCTCTCTAATGTGGAGCAGAAGAGAGAGAGAGAGAGTGAGAGGAAACAAGGGTGATACCTAAAAAAAAGATGGACAGATGACAGTCAGGAGATCCAGTGAAGAAGATACACGGATGGCAATTAGTTACCAAACCTTAGAACTAAGTATCAAAGTTCAGCGTTTATGCTGCAGACTGTTATTCCTCAAATCATGTGTGCTATTGAGAAAAGGTGCGTTGTTTCTTTACTAAGTAATTAAATGCATCATTTTCACCAACTGCACCATGAAACAGGTGAAAAAATACCACAAATGCACATCTACAGAGCAGACGATCACTGATCACTTTTCACACTAGACAGAAAGAAACCACCTAGCAACCCCCCAAAACACTGTAGCAACAGTAACATGCTGAAAAACACTCAGAACACCTTAGCAACTGCATAGCAACCCCTTGGCAACCACTTCAGCATAGAGAAAAGAGGTTTGCATGAACATAAACACTTGCATTTTCTTTAGAGAACATTAAAATTGGTATAAATAATCAGTTATGATTGTTAGTACAAAAATAAATTTTGAGTTGAACGTAAATAGTACAAATTCTTTAAAAAGATAGTTAATGGGGGTCTGGGGATTGTTCACAATTAGTACAAAAGCAATCTTGCCTAATGCATGAGAGTAAACCGCTATAGATGGTGTGTATAATTCATTTATCATCGCAGCTCTTCAAGCAGGGCTGTGCACCATTCAGAACTGAATTGAGAATCAATTTAAATTCTAATTCCTGTTTCAGACAGGATGCAGAATTGCTATTTGAATTTAAGGAGGTAGAATTTCCAGTAGCTTAACATGTAGAGTATGGCACTAACAAGGCCAAGGTCATGGGTTTGATTCCCAGGGAAAGCAAGAACTGATCAAATGTAAATGTATATACCTTGAATGTAATGTAAGGATAAAAGCGTCAAATGCATAAATATAAATGTAAAATGAACTGAAGTTCTTATAACTGCATGTGAATTATTACCTAGAAAAAAAAAGGTTTGCAAAGACAAACTTTGAATAATAAAGTCTTGTCTGAAAGTTTGATCTGTTTGAAATGTCACCTATAGAAACTTCTTTAATTCATATACATATAATTCTTTATGTTTAACACATTTAATTAATCTTCCTGTAGTGCTAGCTAATAACACATTTGGTTATGGGTTTGATTCCCAGGGAAAGCTTTCACTGATAATATGTGTAACTTGAAAGCAATGTAAGTTTCCTTGGATAAAAGCATCTGCCAAATGCATAAATGTAAACGTAAATGTCCAATTCAGCTTCCTGTGAGTTGTGGCCAATTCCATTCAAATTCCAACTCATGAATTGCAAAAAAGTCAATTCTTCTGTTCAGAATTTTGCACAACTCTGATGTCCACACAGGACTTGCTTGTTCTTTACACGTTTTGTCTACAAGTTTTAGTTTTAAAAGCAAAGTCATTTTCTCAAATTGACAGTAGAAACACAGCTGCAGGTGGAAGGGTGGGATAAAACTCAGCTTTGGGTCGAACAATCAAACCAAGTGAGCAAATTTACAAATGCATTTCTGTGTTCGTAATTCGTATCAGAGGAGGTTTTCAAAACAGGGCTCGTTTGGACTCACATTCACAGCACCATGCACCATCGGTGATGGCCGGAGTGCAAACATCGCAGTGCACGTCACAAACACATGCGTCTAAAGCTGAAGTTGTTTCTACAAATACCACAAACACATGCATCAGCCTCGCATCAAAGTCAACTGTTTTCCCTAAAACTAGTGCGTCATTAGATCTACCAGGAATTGAGAACAGCACTACTTTTAATTGGCAGCGTAAAAAACAAAAATCAATGCAGGAGAAGACACAAGCAAGCAATTTGTGTCTCATACCGCAGTAACGGTTACTAATTGTCTCCCGTCTTGCGAGCACAGGACCAGATCGAGCGCCACGCCATCCGCCTTTATGATGCTAATGGCCTCTGCAAATTATCCGTCAAACGGGAAAAACTCTGACTTCATCTCCAATCAGATTCCCCATTCCACCCCGCACAGCACATTCTCCTAAATACCAGCTCAGAGCTGGAGAGAAAGAGGAAAACGCTCATTTTTTCACAGGACATCAATCAATGAAAATAATTCCTCAAACTTTCTTCTTTCTTTTTTTTCCCCAGAGTCAGACTTTAAATGGCATTACATATGTAGCACGACATAAAAAATTAATCTGCGGGAGCCTTGAAATGTCAGTGGTAATGATGGAGGCCTCACCTCCTTTGCTTTCTGCTTCAGACGGGCTTGTTCTGGATCTTCTTGCCGCGAGCGACTCTGGGAGAGACAGAGAGAAAGATAGAGGAAGGATGAACGATAGAAGGAAGGATGGAGGGAGAGATGGGCAGACGGCAGGTGAAAGCGTGTCGTAAGCTCACCTCATCTGCCGCACTAAAATAGTTCAGGACAAACAAGGGCAGATCTTATGTGTCAAGGATGGAGTGTGTGTGTGTGTGTGTGTGTGTGTTCAGCGGTGAGGGATTCTAAGCCCGCAGGCTGTGCCCTTCAAACACACACACACACACACACACACATACCGCCATAGGCAACTACTAATCAAAAGACACAACACACACACACACTGTTACAAATGCAGGTGCCGCCTGACACTCATCAGTGTGTGTGTGTGTGTGTGTGTGTGTGTATACAAATGTAGAAAATTAAACAATTATTCCAATTTGTGTGTGCATGTTTGTGCCAGTGTCGAAACTGTAAGCCCAAACATGCATCTAGTGGCCCTTTCGTCACATAAAGTGCTGCAGGAATGAGTCCTAAAACCCAGAAATTAGCACTTTTGCACTTCCGGTTCCATCGTGCTGAAGTCAGAGGGTTTTGGTCAAATGCCTGAAATAAGGTCTGTGTTTAACACAAGCTCAAGATATTTTCAACTTCTATTCTACGACATTTAAAATAAGCATCGTTATTTTGTGTTGAGTTTATTTATTAATACAAACTCATGCATTACATGGAGGGAAAACAGAATATAAATAAAATAAGTTCATTTCAAAATGTTATGTTTAAATATGCAAAGGAGGCACTGTATTTAAATATGCATTAATTTGCATAAATGTCCAGCACGGATATCTGAACACTGGATAAAGCAAGGTTCAGAATTCTTGTTTTATTCTGATGACAAGGTTTTAGAGGAGATTTTTTCTCTTTTTAATCAGTCCATCAATCAGAAAGTGCTGTCAACAGCAAGAACAAAAAATAAATACATTTTCACCATGTCTTTAAGAATGAAATGTATTAAATCAGGCAGATGTTATGTAAACAAACCCCTCAGTAAAACCCTTCAGAACGTAGATAGGAATAGAACTGTGAAGTCTGGTGTATTTAAGTACTGCTGAAGTGGAGGGAAAATTCATTTAAGAAACGTTCTTTAAAGATAGGTACAGTAATTGAAATCTACAGATTCAAATAGATAAAGTACAATAAAACAAACACTTAAAAGTGTATTTTAAAAGATTTCATTCTTATATGAAAAGCCAACTAGCCCAAAATGGGTGACAGAGCTTATTTTCTGCAATAATCCAAAATCTGGTTGAGGGAACCAGGGTGATGCTAACATACAAAAATACATCATCATCTTGTCTTAAAGATTGAAAGAGTTGTCTGAAGTTTAGTGGACATTGAAGTTTACAACCATAGTATGGTTCGCTTATAGCATAACTTCAGCTTTTTACTTCTGCTGATCGCATTTAGGCTTCATAAAGGTTGTGTTCATTTGTGGAAATTATCTTGATGAACGAAATGTGTAAGAATCATAAACTTTTGTTGGTGACAGCTTATTTTCTGCAATAATCCAAAATCTGGTTGAGGGAACCAGGGTGATGCTAACATACAAAAATACATCATCCCTGCAGCTCTCTAGTCCTGCTTGTGTCTTTGGATTTCTGGATTTGTGTGTGCGTGTGTGTGTGTGTGTGTGTGTGTGTGGTCAGAGAGGGTAAATCTCTCTGCTGAAGCATTTCATCGTGGCCTTGTGTGATTTTACTCTCATTTTGTCTCTTTTAAAGCGAGAGAGATGTGTGAGGTGTGTGCGTGTGATCCTGAGGGCTTTGTGTTTAGGTCTCTGGTCTTTTTTTAATTGCCCCATGAGAACGGCTCCTAACTCCCCCTCTCTCGGCGAGGAGAGGGGCGGCAGTACTCTGCCCTTCCTCGCTGCTAATTGGTTTTAAATATATCAGGCGGTTCACGTACTGGTCGCCATCTCGGCTGAGAGTAATGCGTTTGGCCCCTGGCCCTCGCGCTCGTCCCCAAAGATTCCAGTCATATTTGAAACGAACGATGAGATTTATTTTAGAAGGTTCATGTTTAAGGGGTCAAATCGCACTGAGCTTAAAGACGAGAGCGGGAATACAAGGACACAAACGATTGGGTTTCTGCTCCCTCACAATGACCTCAACCCAAAATAAAGCAAGATTTGTTTGTTCTGTCTGTCAATATTCATTCATTCATTGTTTCCAGACTACACTGGCAATGATTTGTTGAGTTCAGAGAGCTACAGACGATACATTTACAATGCATTTGAGCTGGAAACACATATGCATGTTTCCTTGATCGCATTTTAGGCTTCAGCGGAGTTGAAATCCCTAACAACTGCGATACATCAGCTTGCGTAACGTCTCATCCAGGCCCAAAGTCACAGAGGTCGGCGTGGCCATTCGCGCTCGCGTATGAGCTAAACTGTCTCGTTTTGGGAGATATAATCTCCTGCGTGGCCGAGCTATGGCATAATAATGGCATTAGGCCGAAGGGAGGCGAGACTCGGGGGGGTCTTTATGGTGGGTCATCGTCTCTGAGCTATATTAATTAATGACGGAAATGAGCCGAAATATTTCACTGTGGTGCCCCTGTTTCCTGGGGCTTCCTGGTCATTTCACAGGATCAGACGCACCGCACAGCACATAAAGGTAAACTTTGTTCCAGCATCTTCAGATATCTGATCTGTGATCAGTCACAGCACACTGAGCTCCATCAATGGGTGCGGACCAGAGATAACGGGCCAAATTCATGAAAGATGAGTAAGAGCATTTCTGTGCAAATAAAAACATTCTTGGGTAAACTGCCATTGCCAATTAATTTTGTTATTGTAATTTGATATCTGTAAAATGTGTTGCAGAATGATTTAGACAGAAATGAGAGATCTGTTATTTGATTTCTTTTAAACAACAAATTATGCAAGAATGCTTTTGATTTGTGAGTGATGTACTCAGACATTCATTCTGTTTGTCTCTCCAAAGCTCATCTAATGTCATTGGCTCAGTATCATTGAGATACTACTGAGAATTATATTATATTTTACATAGTTTTTGTTTTTGCATTTTCCATTTTCATTATAATTTTAATGTTTTTGTAATCTTGTCATTTTTATTAGATTTTATTCAGTTTTTATTATTATTATTTTTTTATATGCCAAATTCGTTTTATTATTGTTTTTATTATTATTATCCTTTTTTTTTTTTTTTTTTACAAATTTTTAGTAAAATTAAATGAAAAGAAAAATATTGCTTTGGCACCTAGCTAAAATATATACACTTTTTACATTTTATTTTACTTCATTTAAAAGTGTATTTTATTTCATGTAACAAAATGTGGATGTGTTGATGGAAGCGATCTACTCCATCTATGTTTTGATCATCGTTCTGAATCTGATCCATATGTAGTCTTTTACAAAAACGCGATTTTCTCAGCTTTTTGTTCAAAATATTGCTTTTTTCATGAAACTTACCTACATTCAAGTGTTGATAAAAAAGTTTGCATGAAGCTAGAATAAAACAGTTTTTTTTGTTGTTGTTGTTTAAAACCAGAGACTCTGTTCTTTGTTTTGCTATATTGCATGTTTAGATATTCATACAACAAAATATTCTGGGTGCCATTACACTTTTGTGAATATGACCAAAAATACTGGTGGTGGCTGGCAATTATTATTTTTTTTTTTTAAATGCTGGCAGGAAAAGAGTTAATAAGCGTGGGTGATCTAACCCATGTATTTGAAGAAGTGTGAAGAACTTCTGTTCTTCTGCAGCTGAGATCCCATCATTAACATTTATGTGCCATAAACGAGAGGATCTGAGAGATCACGAGGTGCCAGATTACCTTCGCTGCTCTGAGGAGAATCTCTCGTTCTCGCTCATCTTTCCTCTGCTTTTCCATCCGTTCCAACTGCTCGAAAAACTTGAGCTGCGAGCGCACATCAGACGACGGCTCGTGCCACTCGTCTTCCTGCAGAGAGACAGAGAGAAAGAGGTCAGGAGAAGTTTTGATGCACATTTGAACTTATTTATGAGTGTTTATGACTCAAATCATGATGAAAACTTTCTTCTTAGGCAGGTGAGACGGAAGTTTATGGGTCGAACGCAAAAAACATGTTTACTTCAGAAAGCGACCTCGATGTTTTGCGCACTTCCTGCGCTATCCCTGCCTCTTTTCATTTTCTGATTAGCTCGTCTCTCCTGTCATCCCTGCCTCCGTCTCTCCTGTTCTTTGATGGCTATGAAGTCAGCCGTGCCTGTTTCAGGACGCTCTTGTTTTTTGCTGATGTCAGTTTCTTCACACAGGCGCGTCTCGTACGGCTCATTTATAAAGCAGCACGCGGAGAGCGCCAGACGCAACAAAAAAGCCACAACACACCAAACAGAAAAACAAAAAAACAAAACGTGCGTCCGTGACGGCGTTCCTCTTCGCTAAGCTATTCGCCATGTACACAAATAAACAGCTTTTAAAGCGCTCCGCCACCTGCTTTTCCTCCTTTGTGGGTTTGTTTTGGGTTCCCGTTAACGCGAGTCTCTTGAAAGAGTGCTGCGTTTAATGTGATGTGCTCGGCTGTGCGGGTAAAGCGTGTGTTGGACTCTCTGGCTGTGGGTTTGAATACTGAATTGTTTACCTGTCTGCATCGGTCTCTTTGTAATTCATGTGCCCAAAAGTTTCCACTTCAACAGCAGCATTTCAGCAACACTTCAACAATACGATTGCGTATGTTAACATGAACTAACAGTGAAAAATATACATATATCTATCTAATACATTTAAACATTAAAACTGCACACATAGACATGCATAATGAACTAACAATAGAATGCATACAAACAGAAAGTTTATTAACACAAACTTCAGCAAACCGGTCAAGTTATTCTGTAAAACAGCCAGTCAGAATGGCAAGTGATTGCTAGGGTGTTCAAGATGGTTTCTAGGGTTGTTTAGGTGGTTACTATGGTGTTGCTAGGGTATTCTGGATGGCTGCTGGGTCATTGCTAGGGTGCTGCCAAGAGTCCTGGTTGCTAGGGCATTGCTAGTGGGTCGCTAGGGTGTTTAAGATGGTTTCTATGGCAGTTTGGGTGGTTGCTATGGTGTTGCTAGGGTATTCTGGATGGCTGCTGGGTCATTGCTAGGGTGCTGCCAAGAGTCCTGGTTGCTAGGGCATTGCTAGTGGGTCGCTAGGGTGTTTAAGATGGTTTCTATGGCAGTTTGGGTGGTTGCTATGGTGTTGCTAGGGTTTTCCAGATGGCTGCAGGGGCATTTTGGAACATTTCTAGGGTGCTGCCAAGAGTTCTGGTTGCTAAGGCATTGCTAGGGTGTTCAAGATGGTTTCTAGGGTAGTTTGGATGGCTGCTATGGCATTGCTGGGGTGTTCTGGATGGCTGCTGGGTCATTGCTAGGGTGCTGCAAAGAGTCCTGGTTGCTAGGGCATTGCTAGTGGGTCATTAGGGTGTTTAAGATGGTTTCTATGGCAGTTTGGGTGGTTGCTATGGTGTTGCTAGGGTTTTCCAGATGGCTGCAGGGGCATTTTGGAACATTTCTAGGGTGCTGCCAAGAGTTCTGGTTGCTAAGGCATTGCTAGGGTGTTCAAGATGGTTTCTAGGGTAGTTTGGATGGCTGCTATGGCATTGCTAGGGTGTTCTGGATTGCTGCTGGGGCATTTTGGGTCATTGCTAGGGTGCTGCCAAGAGTTCTGGTAGCTAGTGCATTGCTATGTTGTTGCTAAGGTGTTCCAAGATTGTTTCTAGGGCATTCTAGGTGGCTGCTTGGGTCTTGCAAGGCCGTTGCTAGAGTGTTGCTAGAGAGGTGTTTCTAAGTGGTTGCTGGGTGGTTGTTAGGGTGTACAAGGTTGTTACTAGGGGATTGTTAGGTCGTCTCTAACGTTTTCAAGATGTTTTTTAGGGCATTGTTAGGTGGTTGCTTAGGTGTTACTAGAGTGATGTGGTTGGTTGCTAGGCTGTTGTAGGTGGTTGCTAGAGCATGGTTTCTTGGGTGTTGCAAGGCTATTGCAAGTAATGTGGGTGGTTGCTATGGTGTTCCTAGGTGGTTGCTAGGGTGCTGCCAAAGAGTTCTGTACAGTTGCTAAGACACAGCTTGGTGGTTGCTAGGGTGTCCAAGATGGTTTTTAGGGCATTTTTAGCTGGTTGCTAGGATGTTCAAGCTGGTTTCTAGGGCATTCTGGGTGGTTTCTTAGGTGTTACTAGGGTATACAAGGTGGTTGCTATGGCTTTGCTAGGGCATCACTAGGCAGCTGCTAAGGTGTTCTAGCAAATGATTTTCATGTTAATGATGTTTGATTAGTTTTTGCTATGAGCAGACGAATTAACCATTGTGTGTTTGTGACTGTCAGATGATGTTAGTGTCGTTTGCAGGAAAACTATTTACAGCAACACAGGATACATATATAAACAGTGTTGGGGTAACACATTACAAGTAACGCGAGTTACGTAATCAGATTACTTTTTTTTTTTTAGGGAGTAACGCAATATTGTAATGCATTGCTTTAACTTTCCCCAACACTGTATATAAATAATAAAAGCATCTCTTCCACAAGTCTCGTACCTTACACGAGTCCATTCTGTGCTGGGCGATGGAGGAAACTTTCTCCAGCACCGTCCGTAATCTGGACTGGGTGGCGTGAGAGATGAAGTTCACAGCCTCCAGCGGTACGTCCGTCACTCCAAACCTCTTAGCTGAAACAAGTAAGAAGCAGATGCAGATGTTACGAAAAAATATCAATAATCAAACAAAACACATCACCGCGCAGATGTTTGGAAGGAAGTTCAGTGAGAGAAAATTACATCTGTCCTGTCTTATAAATCTTCCACAAAAAGGTCCAATGTGTGTTGAAACAACAAAGAGTTGTTATGATGAACCGACACGACCTGCATTTAAAACACAAATATGTTGAGAGGATGTTTTGTCGCACTAGCGGCTCATTTTCAAACCTGATTTCCTGAAATTTCAGCAAAATGAGTTTGGATGAGCCTCTGTGGTTTGGAAGGTCAGCAAAGCTGATCCAACCACGCAGAAGAGCTCGAGAGACTTAAACAAGCAACTCTGTCTCAGTTGTTTCTTTGAGTTCATATTGAGATCTCTGACTTTTGACTGCAGATATAGGAATCTTGGCATATCTAAGCACAGTCTGAGACATTTTGGAGAAAAATATTAGATTATTAGGAGAAATATCTGAGAAACAAGAGCAACTTTCTCCATTTCATTGGACTGACACTGAGGAGAAAAATTAGAGACTGACATTTTAATCTGTGATTACTCTTTCCTATGAAAAAGAAAAAAAGAAAATCAGCTCTTTCACATGAGTTGACAACTTTTACTTTAAAGGATAATTAGCACCAGTTTCTAAAGACCGCTGCAAACCTTCTGAGCCAGAAATGTCCACAAGTCTTTAAGCTGGAATCAGATGTCTGGAGTCTTTCATCACGAGTCCGGGTCAAGTCTGGAGTCATTTCATTAATTGTTGCAAATAAATTCTCATCCTTAAAAATCCTATTTACAAGCTTGTATTTTAAAGACAAAATATGTTCCAGGGATACTACAAGGAATCTAGCTCAAATTGTCTTCCTCTACCTGTACATAGAGTCAATCCAAGATACAAAAATACATGTAAAATTATTAATTTGAGGAGGCCCGTTCATATTCAAAATCATCTGTAACACCATGATGTAGCCACTAGATGCTAATTAATCTAATTCTAGAAATAATTAATCACACATCAATTTAAGATGAGAATATGGCCCCCAAAAGATCATTTAAAAACATTGTGTTAGATGAGTACAGCATTGGATAGACATTACAAAAAAAGAAATATTTTGATTCAACATAGCATAAATAATGATAATAGATGAACATTAATGGTTTTAAAAAAAAAAATGAGAATTGAAATATGAAATTATTTTTTTTATGAAATGATACTCAAATGATGAAACTAAAACCTCCAGTAGGTGGCGCAAGTCACCGTCTTAATGATTGAGTGAGTCATTCAGTAATTCATTCAACCGACTCCTTCAAACGGACGATTCATTCGGAAACGAAGCAAGTGACTCTCTTTATAAATTGCTCACTGAATCATTGACTCGATTAAAATCGATTAATTCAGGAACGAAACACTGCTGTTTTTCTAAGAGTCGCACAAAAGTTCTGTTGTGGCTTTGTTTGAACTATTTTCATTTACGAAACTGAGCAAAGCAGACAATACAATATTGTGTCTAAAACTTCACATGATATTAACTTCTTGTTTATTGAACCATTGTATTAAAATCTATATCACATTTGCAATCGTGCAGATATTCGGGAAAACAGCACTCTTGCTCGTGTGATATTGCTAAACTATATCATACATAGTTTATATAATATATAAACCCATACGCATTATTT
The DNA here is from genome assembly GCF_001515625.1 of Sinocyclocheilus rhinocerous. Lineage (NCBI taxonomy): Eukaryota > Metazoa > Chordata > Actinopteri > Cypriniformes > Cyprinidae > Sinocyclocheilus > Sinocyclocheilus rhinocerous. The sequence continues at coordinate 147,890 of NW_015627890.1, forward strand.
TTTCCATAATTAATAGCACCAATTACAACGTTAAATAGACAGTAAGTAGACATAATTACTTTTATTAGGTACTGCATCTGAATAAATTATTTATAAGCTTGTTTACCCATGGGGACCTCAATTTAGGTCCCCATGAGTCAGTGTGTATTCAGGTTTAAGTCCCCACCGGGATAGAAAAAACATACACACACACACACCCATACACATTAAGAGAGAGAAAAGCCATATCTTTAAAAAAGCAATATATTACAAAAAGATTGATAAAACGTCATGCTCGGTTTAAGGCTAGATTTTTCGTTCATGTTTTTAACAGGACACACTGCATCATATTTAATGTTAATGTTAATGTTATTAACCTTTGTGGGTGCGTTCTAAGATGTAAAACGTTTGAATATGTATGTGGTCATTCCAGTATTTTTAATTGTTTTCCCACATTCACTGCATCTAGCCGATCTTCATGAAGTTCCTGATTCTGACACACTAATATAACCAAATGTCTAACACTTGCACTCTCTATTCTTTTTCTTTTCATACTAGTTTTCTTTCTAAAAAAAAAAAAAAAAAAAAGAGCCTCTAACACTAGCATTCTCTATTCTTTTTCTATTCTATCTTCTTTTTATTTATTATAAAAAAATAACCCTCTAACACTAGCATTTTCTAATCTTTTTCTATTCTTTTGACTTGTTTTATTTTTATTTAAATAAAATAACATGTAAAATATGTGGCACAGATATAGTAAAAACATATAAGTAACTCCCAAGTTCTTTCTTCATGATATCAGTAGTTAAGGATAAAACACTTGAGTTGTGTTTAAAATATTCCCGAGTGCTTCTTGTTGAGTCGAGTCAAGTCTGAAGTCTTTTCAGGTCGAGTCTGGAGTCGAGTCTGAAGTCTATTAAAATGCAACTCGAGTGCCCATCTCAGTTCTGAGCGCTTCTATCTACAACATCCCCGTCTTTAATTTGCTATTAACGTAAGTTCTCCTTCCACTGTTATTTGAAGGATATCACACCAATTATTTAAATCAGCCGCTAAACGTGCAGAGAGTGTCCTTAATGACTCCAAACGAGATCTTACAAGGGAACAAGTAAAAACAGGAAAAATAAATGCTGAAAACATCATAGAAATGTCAAAACATGAGGATTTTCTTAAGGCCACGGTTCTTTAAAAAGCACAAGAAGCATTTAGATGAACTAAAGAATTTAAGAAATTTGGTCCTAAAAAATAACAAGCTGCTTTTCCAGACAATAAAATCTTTTGCAAATGTCTTCATGCAGGTTTACCTGTGTTTTAAAACTTAGAAGCATCAAAATCAACCTTTCCTTCCCGTCACCTATAAACAATCTGTCAGAAGAGCTTCAGTCCCCGCAGACGGAGCGCTTGCTCGAAAACCATCCTGTGGGTCAGTTCAACCACACAATTACTCTGATCTGACACGGTTTACATGAGACACTCCAGATGGACCAGAAGTCCTCACACACACAGCTGGAGTCTTCATTTGGCAGTCTTGGTCATGCATGAACATGCATGAACGACATTAAGTACACTTGCATTAATGCATTTGGCAGACGCTTTTATCCAAAGTGATTATCATTGCATTCAAGGTGGCTATAAGGTGCTAGATGATGTCTTAAACTTCATTTGTATGATGGGTAAACAACATATTTACAAAGCTAGACACCTTCAGTTTAAACCCAACTGTGCAGTATTTGCTATTTTTCTCTGTATCCCCCCACTTGTTTTTGTTTTCTAATGTTGTATTTTTGTTCAAATTTAAATTTTGCACAAAAAAAAAAAAACCTTTGCATTCAGGGTATACATTTTTAGAATTCATTATCTCCATGGGAATCGAACCCATGACCCATTCTTGGTTTGTTTTCTCTGAATTCCCCCACTTGTTTTTTTGTTTCCTAATGTTGTATTTTTGTTAAAATGTAAGTTCTGGTGGGAGAAAAAAAAACAAGGCATGCATGTTATTAGCTCATGCATTCAGTGGGAATCATACTCATGACCCATTTACTTTTTTTATCTCTGTATTCCCCCTTGTTTTTGGTTTTCTAATGTTGTATTTTTGTTCAAATTTAAGTTTTGCAAAAAACAAAAACAAAAAAAAAAAACATTGCATTTAAACTAGGGCTGGGTGATATAGCTAAAAAATTTACCAACTATATAATGTTTCATATCATTCGGTATCGATAATTATTGACATTTTTTATAACCTTTTTTAAAACAAAAAGCAATAGAAAAAAAATGTTTAAATTTAACCACTGTATATTTTTTTTAATATTTATAATTAACACAATTTATTGAGACAAACAACAAATATTTTTTGTTTTAACAATCAAACACAATAAAAACAAAGAGCCGAAGCGCCATTCACACAGACTGCATTTAAAAACATATGAGACGCAGTGAAAAGGAATAAACCTCCACAAATTCGCGACGTGTTTTCTAAAAGTTTAAACTGTTTTAACTTTGCATGGCTTTCTATACATCTCTTCTGTGTGACGCGAGTGCAGCAGTCATTTGTCCGTCTAAAAAATGCGCTGAATCTGTGTGAATGGCTTGGTTTCGGTTTTAACCTAATCAAGATCTTCTCCACATTGAGCTTCTATATTTCTCTAATATTTTGAATGAATAACGCAGCAGCGGCGCGTCTCGTGGGCTAGACTAACAAAACATTAAAATGCAACAACGTCACTTACATCATCATCACATCATCACGTCAATAATTATCGATACCGAACGATATGAAACATTATATCGTTGATCAATTTTTTTGCTATATCGCCCAGCCCTATCGTGCGCTATATCGAACAATTTTTCTATCGATATCGAAGAAAGTGTACCGTTTATAAAAATATCGATACCGTTTTATCGCCCAGGCCTAATTTAAACTATGTCTTTTATTGGGTAATGCTTTCCATGGTAATCAAACTCATAAGCCATTTATTTTGTTTTGTTTTTCTCTGTATTCCCCCACATGTATTTTGTTCTCTAATGTTGTATTTTTGTTGAAATTTAAGTTTTGCAAAAACAAACAAACAAGCAAAACAAAAAAAAACATTGCATTTAAAGTATGTGTTTGATTATTTCATGTTTTCAATGGGAATCGAACCCATGACCTTGCTAGCGTCATGCTCTACTGTTTAAATAACAGGAATGCACACACAAAATACAAAGCATGCAATTTTCGATTTCATGTTGACTAAAAGTATAATACATCATAACTGTTTAAAGTAGCATGAGCGAGTGTAACGGATGTGATCTTTGTGTTTGAGAGTGAATCAGGGCTTTCAGGAGTTTTGTTGGGTTGTGTGTGTGTGTGCATTTCTCTCAGATTGAGCCGAGCTGGCAGGATTTGTGCCTCCCTTGGTTTGCTGTCACCTACAAGTTCTCCAGCAGCCCATCAACGACACGACACCACACCGCCGCTACGCCACGGCCCAGCAGGGGGCGCTTCATCGTCCTACACACACTCCTGCACCTTTGAGAAGAATTACTGGTTTCACCGCGCTCCCAGCGACAGCTCAACGGCCACGCTAACGTGCGGTAAAACAGACGTCCCAGGGCTTCTGACGCTTAACTGAGATCTAATGTGTAGCGAACACAAGGGTGACACAACAAGTGCTGTGCATCTAGTGTAAACTAGCTTGTGAGAAAAAAAAACTTCATACAAGTCATAAGATTCTAGTCTGAATCTTAAATCAAACAAAAGCATTTTGTGAGAGAAATTCTACTCAATTTAGCAGTTCAATGTGAAACTCATTGCGAATAATTAGCTTAATGCCAACTTTTATTTTAGTTTGGGGTCGCTAAGATTTATTATGTTTTTGTCTCTTCTGCTCACCAAGACTGCATTTATTTGACCAAAAATACTCTCAAAACAGTGAAATATTATTGCAATGTAAAATAGCTGTTTTCTATGTGAATATATTGTAAAATGTAATTTATTTCTGTGATCAAAGCTGAATTTTCAGCAGCATTACTCCAGTCTTCAGTGTCACATGGTCTTCAGAAATCATTCTAATATGCTGATTTGCTGCTCAAGAAACATTTCTGATTATTATCAATGTTGCTTAATATTTTTGTGGAAACCGTGATGCATTTTATTTTTCAGGATTCTTTGATGAAGAGAAAGTTCAAAAGAACAGCATCTATGTGAAATAGAACTCTTTTGTAACATTATAAATGCCTTTACTGTCACTTTTGGTCAATTTAATGCGTCCTTGCTGAATAAAAGTGTTAATTTCTTTCATAAAAATCTTACCGACCCAAAACCTTTGAATGGTAGTGTGTTTTCTCACATTTGTTTGGATATAAATGTTGGTGGTCATATGCTGAGGAATGTTCAAGGTTAAATAAGCATGTTGACAGATATGCGGATGCGATGGAAATGTAGGCGGACAAACATTCAACATTCATTACATTTCTTTTTGTTATTTACACAGACATGGAAGGATGAGTCGAACATTTCTCTGTGGTATTCAACAGCATGACACAGACTGACTCGGCCGGAAACTGTTTAAGATCCAGTTGAAACTATATAAAATGTTCAAGGGACAATGATCAACGCAATTCTGATATAGCGAGCAATAAGGACACACTCTCCTGGTGGCCTGGCCTACATTCACAAGAACAGAGAACGCTTCAAAGCTCTAGGCTCTCCAGAATAACTCCAGATCATCACAGATGGGCTTCTGTGTCCTTGTGAGAGCATCTTATATAATTCTACACATATATTTAGAACTATAAACAAGTCATGTGGTTGAGGTGTGTTAGTTGTGGAGATACTGTACCTGTTTCCAGTATACGCCGGTGTAGCAGACCTGTAGACAGGAAGGCCTCGTCTTTACAGGAGCGGATCTGCGTTCCCACCAGATCAGAGTTGGTCGCTAGAATACGCGCGCTCTCCTCGTTGAGGTTCACGCCGGCCATAGACGCCACATCGTTGATGTCATCATCGTCTCTGCAAATACAAGATAATCGTCAGTCTGATCTCACAGCACGTTATCTTATTATAGAGTTACACAGAGTAGTACAGATTCCAATCAACATAATAATGCATATCCGTTCAGCACTAAATCAAAGCTATTCTACAATCAGCCAGTGATGTTTACATGCACAGATAAACTACTTTAAATATTAAAACTGCGTTATGTTTTGTACGCATTATTATTATTATAAGTTGTTCATGGTGGTTTTCAGAGCTTATATGAGATTAGAGATGCCACAGGATCAAACGAAACAACCAAACAAAACTGATTAGGAATGGTATTTAAAAAAAAAAAAGAGTAAAACATTTTTATTAAATATTTTATTAAACATCAACATAAAAAAATTTTATTAAGTAAATAAATATAAAAGATCATGGCTATATTATTTGTCAAATACCCATGCGCATCACATGTATTCTGAACAGAACAGCAATGTGCATGCAAGAAAATAAAATTTAAATAAATAAATAAATGGGAATATGCATTTAAAAAAATATTATAATAAATATAATAAACGTTCATGGACATGTTATTTGTGCATCACATATATTAAGAACAGAATGTGAATGAGCAAAAAATAAAAATAAAAATGACTAAAATTAATGAATTTATTTATTTATTAATGCATATGGAAATGTTATTTGTCAACTACCCATGTGCATGTGTTATGAACAGAATGGGAATGTGCATGTGAGAAAAAATAAATTAAATTAAATTAAATAAATGTTCACAGACTTTTTTTTGAATGACAGAGTGTGAATGAGAGTTCTGTCAGACCTGACTGATGCTGCGTCCCAGAAAGCTGTCTTCACATTTTGAGGACTTTAGTTAACAAAACACCAGAATTAGAAACAGCGCATCTCGTGTAAACATATTAGCCGCATGTCAGTTTCTCTTCCAAAAACATCTCTGGAGTCGTCCTTGACACATGTGCACTGATTATGAAAGAAATCAGATGTTTAATGAATGTTTCATGCAAAACATTTAAATAAGAATGACTAAAATTAATGAATTTATTTATTAATGCATATGGAAATTTTATTTGTCAACTACCCATGTGCATGTGTTATGAACAGAATGGGAATGTGCATGTGAGAAAAAATAAATAAAATAAAATGAAATAAATGTTCACAGACTTTTTTTGAATGACAGAGTGTGAATGTGAGTTCTGTCAGACCTGACTGATCCCGCATCCCAGAAAGCTGTCTTCACAGTTTGAGGACTTTAGTTAACAAAACACCAGAATTAGAAACAGCGCATCTCGTGTAAACATATTAGCCGCATGTCAGTTTCTCTTCCAAAAACATCTCTGGAGTCGTCCTTGACACATGTGCACTGATTATGAAAGAAATCAGATGTTTAATGAATGTTTCATGTAACAGATTATCGCCTTGTTTAATTAGAAATTTAATTCAGTATAAACTCAATCAGATCATTCGTTTTTCTAACAGAGGTGGCTTTTTATTCCGACTCCGAGCCATCGGTCGCAGTGTAAAACTAAACCTAAAATTGTTTTAAATCATTTTCAGTGAAATAAATGAAAATGTTAAACTTAAAAAAGTGCCTTGACAACTAACTGAAATAAAAAGTTTAAGTAGGTCTGCTAAAAGTACTGAAACTAAAACTCAATCAAATGAATTACAGCTAAATAGAAATTTTAAACTAATAAAAAATTACAAAAGCACAATAAATTACTAAAAATTAAACTGAAGCTGAAAATATAAAAATAAAAGCTAATATGAATAAACACTACAACAGTATATGAATATAAAAAGCTCATAAGAATTATAAATAATGTAATAAAAATGAAAAAGTCACAAAAGGTTAATAAAACTAACAAAAATTAAAATGAGAACATATAAAAATAAAAGCTAAATCAAAATATTAATAAATACTATAACAATATATATAATAATAAAATAACACTGCAAGTTGAAGTACCAAAAGTACGAATATAAAAAGCTCATAAGAAGCATAAATAATGTAATAAAAATGAAAAAGTCACAAAAGGTTAATAAAACTAACAAAAATTAAAATGAGAACATATAAAAATAAAAGCTAAATCAAAATATTAATAAATACTATAACAATATATATAATAATAAAATAACACTGCAAGTTGAAGTACCAAAAGTACTCAAATTAAAACTGAAACAAAAATAAATGAAAGCTAAATAGAAATATAAAAATTAAACTAATAAAAACAAAAAGTTCATAAAACTTGAACTAAAATGAAAATATAAAATTAAAGCTAATTCAAAATATTAATAAACACTATAATAGGATATAAATAACACTGAAATAACACCGACCGTTAATGTTATTAGGCAGGTATGTCAGTCCACCAGTGTGACTGGCAGCTTTTCCACCCAATCATTGCTCTCCTTTTTTCCCTGTTGCCTTGGTAACAGTGTCCTAATTACGGCACATTAGCAGAGGAGCGGCGCGGCAGAGACTCCTGCACCCGAGGCACTGCTGAAAACTTCATGGCTCTGGTCACAGAGGTCAAAGTTCACTCAGCTCCATTCTCATTTACGTCCGCGTCTGTACCTCTGTTTCTGACATTGACCCCCTGGCATCTGGTGCCCGCGTCCAGCCACCCCCGGTGCCCGTGTGTGTGCGTACGGCCCTGTCGCGCCCCCTGCCAGAGCCGCGGCGGCCGCATGCCTCTCCCGGGCTGGGCAGGGTGTCTCTGAGTCCTGACACCACGGTAGGAGCTGACAGAGGCGATTAGCACTGCCCAGAGTTAGCATGTTAGCCTAGCTGCCACCACTCGCCACAGAAATCAATGAGAGCAACTCAATAGTTTGGTGTAGAAGTCATGAGTACTATTAGTGTGTCATATTCATCTTTCTTCTGCCAAAAATGATCTGTCCCATTCAGCTTCCCACTATGAAAAAGTTACCATGATAGCTAAAACAGTGAAGAACATGATTTTTTCAGTGTCTTTGGTTCCTGAAATATTTTGCACATAAAGAATTTTTTTAAATGATTGAATATTGAGTTTTAAGCCTTTAAACAAACCAACCAGCTCATTATATTGTTCATTTGAAGCAAAAATAAGTATTTGAAATAGCATATATTATACGTTTTATAATATAATAAGCTTTGAGTAGAAAAAGTATTGCGTGAGTCATTGAGCAAACGATCTGCTCATTTCATGAAGCACTGGAAAAGACAATCAAAATCAACACAAACCTACCTAATTATTGATCATAAAAGCAATATATTTTAACTTCATTGCAAAATATTCAAATAGATACAAATGAGTGTTGTTATTGTTGATTAAAACTAAAATGATTAATAAATGGTTGGTAAATGAAATTAAATAAAAAAAACTGAAATAAAATAAAATATAAATATATGATGAAAAATGTCAATTTAAATAACTTATAAATTAGAATAGTTGCCATAGCAACTAATTGAAATAAGTGTTTGAGTGACAAGTAAAATAAGTAAAATTACAAAAAAATAAATTAATTAATTAAAGCTAAATATTTTGATATTTGATGTTTTGAATTAGATTTTTTCTTTTTTTCTATTTTCAGTTTGCATTTTAATTTTAGTTTAAAAGTTCCTTTAATTTTTATTAGTTTTATTTATTAGTTGTATTTTGTTTACATTGTATTCGTTTTTATATTTAAATATTTTTAATATCATATTTAAATGCATTGTTTTTTAAATGAAATGTAAATACGGTAAAATATATTTCATTACATTTCACTAAAAATAATATTAATAAAATAATATTATAATATTAAAAATATTTAAATATTAAAAAACTAATAAAAATGGCAAAAACAGATAACAAAACATACTAAAACCAAAATTAAATATAGAAAAAGAAAACAAAACGAAATAAAAATAATAATAAATACTATAATAGTATATAAATAATACTAAAATAACACTGATATACAGAGTACAGGATGAGTATTCAACAATTAGTGTTAGGGTTGTTCGGTATGAGCTATAGCAACAGTGAATGCCACTAATAAAAACAAGTCTTTATGCCAAATGGGAAATCTTTGCTGCATTAACTAAACTAAACTAAAAGACGGCTTCAGGTTGAATCAGTTGTTACCCGATGGGTGGAGAGCCAATCAAAAACATCATGGTCACGAAACACGCCGTCAGTACCGAGCAAACCTTAATTAGCCACACTGCTAAAGATTTATTGGTTTATCAATCAGCGCCTGCAGCTGAAGCCCTGGGCAGAGAGAGTGAACTCTGTGACCTGTGACACACTCACAAACACAAACACAAAGCACAATCGCTCTCTTACAAACCCTCACTGATCACACTCTACATAGGCAGTTAACCTGAAACCTGAAATCAAACGCCCTACATAGGCAGCAACTCACTGTGCCACACAAATAGTGCTGCTCACGTGAAGCACATGATTCACAAGTGATTCCAATCGAGTTTAACCAGCATGCAAATTTGGCCAAAACAAGCTGTTCTGGAAGGCTGCATCATGTTGCATCAGGATAGCAACTTTAAATTCAGTTTGGAAGAGAGCTAAAGTCTGGCTATGATATTGCAACAGTCAAACACAAAAACACACACATTCTCTTATTTGCATAATATCTGTGCCTCGGAAACACAGAAACTGTCATGCAGTTTACCACGATAATCATACTTTCGGCAAAATACTATAGATCTTACCGTAAAGCCATAATGTATGAATAAATATTAAGCTACCAAAGTTATACCGTATAAACTACTGTAACTGTACTTACTATATTTTAAGGTATTTTAGCTTGTTTTGAAATTACCAAGTACATTAAATAAAAGATCAAATCAATGTCCTATTTCACGTTAAGCTCTCTCATGTGAATCGTCTTTCTGATGTTCACTTAAAATGTTCATTTAAAGCAAAAAAGTATTTGAAATACTTGATTTTCAAGTATTTAATAATCTTTAAGGGGAAAAAAGTATTTGAAAATCATTGTGTGAATTATCTATTTATCCCATACTACTTAATAATTGGTCATATTTACAAAAGCATTATATTTTATATTCAAAATACATAAAAGACAGCATTGTTATTGTTGACTAAAAATAAAAATATTAATAAATTATTTTTAGTAAATGAAATAGAAAAAATAATGGTAACACTTTGCAATAAGGTTCCATTAGATAATGTTAGTTTAATGCATTAACTAACATGAACAAACAATGAACAATACAGTATTTATTCATCTTTGTTCATGTTAGTTAATGAAAATGCAGTCATTCATTGTTAGTTCATGTTAATTCAGTGCATTAACTAATGTTAACAAGCACAACTTTTGATTTTAATAATGCATTAGTAAATGTTGAAATTAACATTAGTTAGTATAATAAATGCTGTAGAAGTATTGTTCATGCTTAGTTCATGTGAACTAAAGTAGTTAACTAATGTTAATAATTATATAAAAATATTATAAATATTGTAATTACTATAATACTATGTTCATTTCAAGGTATTTTAGCTTGTTTTGAAATTACCACACACATTAAATGAAAGGAGAAAGCAACATCCGGTAAACCAGACACTAAAGCTTAAGCTCTCTCATGTGTTCCGTCTCACTGACATTCAGAGCGACAGTTTCGAGCAAACAAGAGAGAAAAGAAAGCATAAGAAAGATGAGAGGCAGCGTCGGCCCTCGCTGAGAGAGTGGCCCCCAGTCATCAGCAGCAGGCTGGTGAAACGCTGCCCCCATGTGCCAGCGGCCGGTACTACACCTGAAGGAGCCTCCCCCCGGGTCATTCAGCTTGTTTTTCTGGTTTCCTGAGAGCTGTATGGTGACGCCCGCAGGGCTTTTGCTTGTCTGGATCACCGCAGGCTTCCCTAGAGTACCTGGGAAAAGACAAGACAGCATTATCATGAACTTACACACCTATTTATATCAAACTTGACTCTGTCTGGAGCTCAACCAGCTCAGCCCAGTCACATTTCACACCAAGACATTATATTCTGCAATAATGCCTGTTTTAGAAACATTAAGATTTTCTGCATTGCGACATTATTCTTTTTTTCGACAATTAAATAAATTTGACCACAAAAGTCTCATTACTGTAATGTCTCTGGATAGTTTTTGTAACTCACTTTTTTCTAATTACAGATTCTCATTGCTGCAATATAGAGATTTGTAATGTAGTGCATTAAATCAGCAAAAATCAAAGCCATTTAAACAAATAAATATATAAATAAAAATAATATAAATTATTACAAATCTCTAAATAAATCTATACATTATAGATTATAAATCTATAAATTATTTAATACAAAATATGAAAAATTTATAATATATATATATATATTTTTTTTTTGCATTACAATAATGAAAATTAGGTTTTTTGCAACACTTCAATAAGAATTTAGTGTGAAATGTGCTTAATTGTCATAAAAAATAATGTCACGATGGACACAGCCTTCATTTTCTTTCAAATAAATAATAATAACAATAAATAATAATTAATAATGAATAAAAAATACATGGCCACACTTTACTTGAACCCTTTATGAATAATGCAGCAAAATAGGTATTCATTTCATAATTGTAACCATGGTTAAAATGCATTATAATATTTGCAGATGCCATGTTAAATCTGAAATTGGTTGCTTGTCATTTGTTTTAATGCATTATACACTAAAGGTGCAACAATTAATCGATACGTATTATAACTGTAGTTACAGTTATTATAAGGTGCATTACGAGGCATAATTAATGCATTATATAATGCATTATATAAAAAGCTTCAAGTAAAATGTAACCAAAGAGATTAGTAATAAATAATAATTTCTCATTTTTTCAAATTTGACTTTGGTGAAATATGACCCTAGCATTTTCTTGACAGGTTTTCATAAGATGCACCCGAAAAAGAGACAGAACAGCAGGACGGGCTGCCATTTTTACTGATTCTCCGCTTTTGTCTTTATGCATCTCGCCGTTTTTTTTTTATATTTTTCTCTCAGTCTGTCTCTCAGAGTTCCTCTGTACACTCCTCAATGTGTCCAAGCTGCCATTTTTACTGATTCTCCGCTTTTGTCTTTATGCATCTCGCCATTTTTTTTTATATTTTTCTCTCAGTCTGTCTCTCAGAGTTCCTCTATACACTCCTCAATGTGTCCACACACACACACACACACACACAGTGACAGCCAGGGTGCATCTGAACGTGATTTTAAGAGGCATGTTCTTAGCCCACAGCTACAGGAGACGGTATTTTTAGACTCTTTCCCCCTGAAAATCCACTTTAAGGGCTAAAATATAACAGATCAGACTAAGATGGACAGGAAAAGAAAGACTCATATCAAATCTGTGTGTGCACACCTGTATGTGTGTTTCAGATGGCAGGAGCTTCATGCAAAGCAAATGAATGAATGAATGAATGAATGAATAATTGAATGATTGTTCGATTTGAAGGTCGTCTGTGTTGTGTTGTGTGTTGTGTTGTGTTGTGTTTAGGGATGCACCGATACCGATACTGGTATCGGTATCGGGCCCGATACTGGCCTCCTGTACTCGTACTCGTACTCGTTAAAATGCCCCGATACCAAACGCCGATACCACACAGCATGTGATAAGCGCCATATTTAAACAAAGAAACACTGACAACAGACAGCAGAAAGGAGTTATGGATGTCTACTACGAAGTATATGTATGCAATAAATATAATGTTAAACATTCAGTATTAACACCTGTATAGCTGATGTGTGCGAGCTGATAAACAAAGCACGCTGAGTGGATTGAGCGCGCGGCGGCGCAGATGCGCGAGCTTTGTGTTGTGTTGTGCGTCTCGGATGTTTACTCACCTGTTGCTCGCACCGTCTGCGTGATGACCACAGGCATCCGTATCTGACCTCCAGGACCCACTGCCCTCTTGATACCCTACAAACATACAAGATTTACAATTTACGCTGATATCTGAACAGCCTTACAGTCTACAGTGAGTTTTGTGTCTCGAATCAGAATAAGCAGCCCTATAAAGTCAACTGTATCATATTTAATGTGCACATTTCTAAGGCCTCTAAATTATCAACATGATCAAACTTTGCTGTTAAACCTGTCGCACACAATCTACTGCACGCCTTCTGTCGTCTGATTGATATTTTAGAGTTTTTTATCTAGTTAAAGCTCTTTTAGTGTAATTGCTTCAGCTGGAGCTTCACGTGTCTTTCTGCGGTCAAATCTTGACTGATTTTTATCAAGTAAAGGTCAGAATAACTGCAGTAATATCTCCAGATGAACACTTACTGGACTGAAGCAGCTCAGCTTTACTTGATTCTCCATCAATCATGTTTTAGAGTCTCAAATCTGATCCTCAGGATCTTTTGAGGAGCGTTTGTTTCCAGAAGCTTTACTTTCACTGTTCCTCAGCGGAGGAATGATCTTCACAAGCCTCCAGAACATCTCACGTTTATTTCTTCATCTCTCAATCAGCACTGGATTGCATTGCATTATATGTTTGGATCATTTAAATCTCATCTTATTAAGACATAATATTGGAGATATAGAGCGACGACTGATATTCATAGCATTTTATGTCAGTATCTGCTCTACTGTTATAAAGATCTCACTGATTTACATTACAAGCATCAGAATTTCATCATATTAAATATCAGCATCTGCAGCAAATTGCATATTTTTGCTTCCATATTCTCACTATATGAGACTATATGTGCCATAAAAGCCTGATGCATCAATTATGACGCTCAACAAAAAACACATAAAGTTTCAACTGTTCCATTTCAAACAATTAGATGTTTCTGACTATTATTTCATAAGTCAGGATTTATAGGATTAATGTGACATATCTGTATGTATAAAGAACATGTATTTATAAAATAAATAGTCTATTTGATTTCATGTAGACTTTCAGATGTCGGTCCTTTACTCACAGAATTTAAAATAATTACACCATGTTGTCATGGAGATGAATTTGGGCGTTAATAAAATAAACTTATAAAACGGAGAGTTCCGGTCCTTGATTCTGATTGGTTGAGCCACGTTCGAAGCTGTTGTAAATTACTCTACAAACATACACCTTTATTTACGTCTGTGTGTTGCTCGGCAACCACTTTGTTGCAACCACAACCGTTTCTGAGGAACTACATTGTTTGGCGGAAGAATAATGTTTTTATTATTATCATTACATTTTATTTGCTTTGTTTTATTTTGTGAAACCTTGCTACATATATGGAATAACCGTTTTATAAAAGCAATAAGCCCCGTGAAGCCGTGGTTTACAGTGAATTTATAACAGCTAAGGGGTTTTTTTAACAAACCACGGCTTCTTGGGGCTTATTGCTTTAATCTAGTTGTGGTCTGAAATGCAAAGGCTGAATTTTTCCAAGCACAATAGAGAGAGAGGAAGAAAACAAGGTAGTGACAAAGTGAGGAGAGGGGCAAAAAACAGGAAGCACACTAACAGAGACGCTTCCGTCCCCCGTGAGTCCCTCAGAGCCGCCCTGAGCAAATCCCATCCATCCATTCCACTTTCCCTCCGCCTGCATATTTCTCTGACTTGTTTTCTTGTGCCAGAGCCTACATTACAGCTCAGAGCCTACAAACCTCGGGGAGATACGCAAAACCTCTGAACGGCAGCAGGACACAAACCGAGATACTACAGGACGAGACAAACTCAGAGTCAATATTCAGTCCTATGAACACATGGCACACATTGGGCTGGACGATATAGCTTAAAAAATACATTTTGTTTTTCAGCCTTTTGAAGATATTCAATATAAACTAATGGTCAAAGGTTTTGTTTTTTTTTAAAGAAAATTCAAGAAATTCGTTTTCAGCAGCATGCATTAAATTGATCAAAAGTGCCAGTAAAGACATTTATAATGATACGAAAGACTTCTATTTCAAATAAATGCTGTTCTTTTGAACTTTCTATTCATCTGTGAATCCTGAAAAATAAAATGTATCTCCGTTTCCACAAAATTATTGTGCAGCACAACTGTTTTCAACATTAATAATAATCAGAAATGAAGCAAATCAGCATATTAGAATGATTTATGAAGATCATGTGACACTGAAGACTGGAGTAATGATGATGGAAATACAGCTGCGCATCCCAGAAATAAATTACAGTTTAACAGATATTCACATAGAAAACAGCTATTTTAAATGGTAATACTATTTCACTGTTTCTACTGTATATTTTTCAAAAATGTAATATTTATCAATAATCTTTTTTAACTCTTTGCATGTAAAATGAATAACAATGGCTCAAGCAAGCTTCTAATTAAAGAATAAGTATGATATGCAAATATGGCTGGGCATATGTTAATGAGGTCATGGCTGTGATTATGATTCCGGAATGAGACTATTTCGTTTTAATAAAAGTTGTGGGTGACTGAAGCAGGAGTTTTGAGTTGTAAGCATTACAGTCACAGTACATCAAACACTTTTATTCATATGAGAGTAAGATCCCTGAAAGCACATCTACATCATGGAAACATCTATTTCATGTGTGCATTTTCATCTGGACGATGCATTTTATTAGAGTGTTTACAATACGTCACTAACATGTTTATGATTTAGAATGCATTTAAATCTGCTTTTTTAAGTGTATCAGATGCTTGTTGTTTTCCAGATGGGTCGCTATTTAATTTAACAGATATCTAGGATCTATGGTATGGTTATATATTGTTTCTGCTGAATTATATGAATGAGAAAGAGAAAAGTGAAGCATATGTGAGAAAAAAGGGAGCTCAGTGCATACTTGTGGCAGTACGGTGGTGCTGTTGGGCTGGTGTGGCCGCACACTGACACCCGTCTGGACCGGCGTCACGCTGGTTTTGTTGGGCTGCAGAGGCGGAGTGAGAGACTGCTGGCTGCTCAGGAGAGACAGACGCAACGCAGGGAGACTTTTCTACAAACACACACACACACACACACACAGAGTTAGTCTCAAAGTAAACACTTACACGAACATTCATAAACAAAATAAACATTTAATGCACAAAATGTGTCTCCACTTTTGAAATCAAATACATTCACAAGGTCATGAAACCCGTGTGTTTGTGTGTAAACAAGTATGTATGTATTTAAGGTAAGACACTACAGGCAGAACTATTATTTTTCATTTTTTCATTCACCCTAACATTGAGATTTTGGGCTATTTTGCTTCCGTAGCATGTCTTCATTTAGACTAGTCGAAAGAAATCATCCAAAATACACATTTAAGTGTTTATATTTTATTACACTTTATCTATTTGTGTCTGCAGATTTCAATAATAGTTCATATCTTTTAATGCCATTTTATCAAAATGCACTTACATTAGCCAAAATTTACATTTTATTCCTATCTGTATCCTGAAGGGTTTTACAGAGGGGTTTGTTCAAATATAATTCACCTGATATATATTTAACATTTTATTCTTACAAACATGGGGATTTTTTTTTTTCTGGCTGTTGACTGTATTTTCTGAATTATGGAGTAATAAAAAGAGAAATCCAAAATCTCCTCTTTTAAAAACCTTTCAACAAAGTAAAACAGGAACCAATGTTCAGATTTCTGTTCTGGAGATTTATGCAAATAAGTGCAATGCATCATGTGCATATTCAAACATAACATTTCAAAAAACTTGTAATACAAAACAACTGACTGATTAATCAGCTGAGGAAATATGGTGACATCTGTTAAAGGTTAAATTGTCTTGTTTTAAAATGTTTTATCATGTCAAAAACTACTGAATCTGTATGCCTGACTGGGTCTAGGTTAAAATGGTCATTTGAAAGCACATTTTTGCACATTTCTAATCATGAAATATACTTAGCTACCGATATAATATTACAAATACTCTTCTAGTAGAGACCAAAATATCAGAAAACCAACTTTAACTTTAGAATAACCTGCACTTATGAATCATTCACAATAACAAAAGGATCTCATATGTGTAATTTCAATTCCATTTCCAGTGTGTGAACTGTCATTTTTTCCTCATAGAGGCTGAACAGTCGGACAGAGATCATTAAACTCAGTAATCAAAGACATCTCGCTGAGATCCCAGGCCCCGTGAGGACACCGCGGGCTGCCGATGTCTATTTCTGGAGGATTTTGACGTAAGCGAGCTAACACTGCATGACAGCACGGACGCATTAGCGTGCCAGTTCGGACCGGGCGGGATGTGACATGTATTGTGCCTGGCTGGACACGCCTGCTAGCTACTGACCGCGAGGAACACAGAGGAGGAGGAGGCCACACACACGTTAACGCACCTTCAGGAAAGGGACCAGGTACGGCTGCGGAGACGACTTCAGCTCGGACTGCAGCCGGCTGGTGAACTCCTCCGGATCGATCTTTGCATCCTGAGAGGAGCGACAGCAGATGTTCAGATATGAATGTGTACAGTGAAAAAAAAACATGCAAACTACAGGAAGAAGAGATGATTAGTGCAGGATGAAAACTAATTAACCTTTGAGCTTACATGAGTCAAATTTCATTTTCAAAGCACAGCTCTGCATCTTGAAGGACTAATATTAGCTAATTTGATAATGCTGAATTCAAAAATATCAATAAAAACTTTCCATCACATACAGAAAATCACATGACAAAATAAGAATAGAGATTTTTCAAATTTTATATATATATATATATATATATGTGGGAGTGTGTGTGTGTGTGTGTCAGCTTTCATGCACTTATCAAAATAACAAAAGCAGTCAAATGTCAAAAGTTTTGGTTTTAATTACA
>NW_015627890.1:165946-168248 GCF_001515625.1 Sinocyclocheilus rhinocerous
CTGTGATAATGTGTGAAATGTTGAAGGTGTCTGAATAAGTTTTGGTTTGACTGTATATATATATATATATATATATATATATATATATATGCTGTATATATCAGTTTTAATGCACAAAAAATAAAAATAACAAAAGCAATCAAATGTCTTTCGATTTTAATGACAAAAAATATTGCAAATGTGTAACTTAACTTGCAATCTGCAAAGGAGTGGGAAAATATGTTCAAATACTCCATTTAATGTCAAAGAAAAGTTAATAAATAAACTTATTTCACAAAATCTGTCATTTTCTGTCAAGGATTAGGCATTCGTATATGTGAAAATGGGCTGAGAATTGAACAAAGAGTTGTAATCTGGCTCAGATTCAGACAGGAATCATGTGTTTGTGGTGTTTTTCTGCTAATTAAGAGAAAATACAAGACGACTTCTCCGAACAAATGGTTGTAAAAGCAAAAATGCTACGAAATGCATCATATTTTGTGAGAAAGTGTGATGTGCTCAAGCAAATCAGCAACTATTTTTGGAATCAGCAGCACCTCAGAATTAGTAATAAACAAGTGTTGGATTTCATTCAGCAAATATGATGCAGGCCGGTGTAATATTCAGGATTTAAAATGAGGCCTCTCACGATGACATTTAAAGAAAAAAATGAACATTCTACACGCTGTAGATTTATGAATTCAGATATTTCTGGAGCAGAGGCGCCACACGTACCAGTAAATCCTGCACCAGCGCTTTCACGTTTCGAGACGTCTCTGGGGAAGGGGAATTATGGGATGCCAACTTGATCAACGTCGCCAAGAAGTTCTTGCACTTCTTCACGTTCTCCTGCATCTCCTGGTGAGAGAGAGAGACGGTTCATTAGTTTCACATCGACTCGTGCATCAGAATTAGACGTGCCTCATGATAACACAGCACAGGCCGAGCTGAAGCGTGTGTCTTGATTTGGTTTTGGTTTATCCGTGCTCTGTTGTGCTTTTGTTGTCATAATCACAGATCGACCCTCACGGGTAACTCAAGTATTTTAATGAAATCCTCTAAATTCCATTTAAATGCTACAAAGCTGTCAATCATTTGAGGTTAGAGAATGTGTCAATCAAAAGTCTTTTTTAGGGCTGATGGCGTGTTACGCTGTCTACACTGAACTCAAATACTATTCATGAACTGGTCAATCTCATGCAAACATTTCCAGACCACATTTCACCACAAAATCAAAAGGAAATGAATTTTTAGATTTTATGAATTGTGACATTATTTTCATGACAAGTAAACACATTTAGCCACCAATTTTCATTACCATAGAGAATCCGGGATATTTTTTTTTTATTCTTAATTGACTTAAGGTATGATAATTTAATATAAATTACTGTAACACAACAATTCTTTTTTTTTTTAATCCGTATAAATTAAAGACAGAACAACTAACAGTATCATTACGTATAAATATTTTATAATTTAAATAATCATTATTATTTAATCATTATTTTTTATTACATTATGAAAAGTAATGAAATAATGAAAATGCATTTTTTTTGCAGTAAAATAATGAGAATTTGGGAGTGAAATATAAAAAAATTTCTTAAAAATATACATATATACTGTACATATATATATATTTATTTTTTTTATTTTTTGGGGGGTTAAATATGACCTGTACGTGTTCTTGACAGCTTTGTGAGATTCACCGGGATATACAAAAGTTTTGGGTCAGTTAATTTTAAAAAATGTATGCTTTTATTCAGCAATGATGCATTAAAAATATTAAAAGTGACAGCAAAGACATTTATAATGTCATAAAAGATTTCTATCTTAATCCTGAAAGAAAAAATGTACCATGATTTCTACAGAAATATTGTGCAGCACAACTGTTTTCAACATTGATAATAATCAGAAATGTTTCTTGAGCAGCAAATCAGCATATTAGAATGATTTCTGAAGACTGGAGTAATGATGCTGAAAATTCAGCTTTTAATCACAGGAATAAATTACATTTTAACAGATGTTCACATAGAAAACAGTTATTTTAAATTGTAATAATATTTCACATTTTTACTGTATGTTTGATCACAGAATTTAAAAAAAATCACACTGACCCCAAACTTTTGAATGGTAGTGTATCTGAACAAACATGCATGTCTGTGTTTGCGTGCAGATGTGATGCCCAGATGTCTATAGGCTGGCACTGCCACATGTGTGTTAGTTTGTCTATGCGTGAACATGCTGGCAGCTGTGTGTGTGTGTGTGTGTGTGTGTGTGTACCTGGTATTTATCACGTTATGGGGACCAAATGTCCCCACAAGGA
>NW_015627890.1:168487-171351 GCF_001515625.1 Sinocyclocheilus rhinocerous
CCCTTGTTGCTGGTGGTGATTTTTTGTGTGTGTGTGTGTGTGTGTGTGTGTGTGGTTTGGATGGAGTCTAACCAAGTCCTGACAGTTAACCAGGGAAGCTTGAGGGGTCCAACAGTCACTCACTTGAGCTGAGAAAAAGAATAGATAAAGAGAGAGAGAAACTGCGGGCTTCGATACAGGAGGGCACACAGACCTGGGAGACAAGCGGAGATCCGGGGGCCGGGGCGGCTGCGCTCTGCAGGGCTAGTGGCATCTGAGTGAGGGGCCCCTGGGGGCCCAAGGCCGGCTGGACCTGCTGGGGAGCTGTCACTGCCACGGCGGCTGCCACGGGGGCCTTCTAGAGGAGGAAGGAGCAGAGACACGGAGATAAACACAAGCTGACGTCTGCCTGCCAGCAAGGCCACAGAGAACAGGAGAGACGGCCACAGCACGCCCCGTCACATCACGTGTCCTGAGAGAGCGGGGGACGACAGGAGCCAAGAGAGAGAGAGAGAGAGAGATGGAGCAGAAGAACTCAGAGCACGTGATCGCTGCACCTGACGACTCACAGTTCGCTTGGTTTGCTCCTGAGGCGCTCGCGCTCCATCTCTTACAGCCATGTTGAGTTTTTCCTGTCTGTTCTTTGTCTTTATGTAAGAAATCTAATAAAACACAACTTTATAGATAAGCGCAGGAGTAGATTAAAAAGCACATAAGATTGATTTCAGTCATATTAAAAGCAGATAGTTCTGGTTTTGGATGTTGATCAGTTCATTCAGTTCATGCTGTAATGACAGCGCTGCTCATTTTCAAACTTTTTCATTTACAGAAAGTAGCAGTGGCAATATATTTAAATAAAAAAATTTTTTTTTAAATATATTGCAAATATACAAACAGAGTTTGCTCTTTTTATTACCAATTAATTTGCTTTGTGATTAATTTTGTTTGTAATTGTTTGTTTTATCATGTTTTTTTTTTTTAAACTAAAATTGCAATTTCTACCTGATAAAATATTGTAAAGCCTGACATAACTAGAAACATTTATATTAATTCTAAACATTTACACGACTTCTTACCCTTTTATTAATTTCTTGGACTTTTTTTTTTTAGGTCTAGAAATCGCACCAATGTAATTTTATTATCATTGATATACTATTATAATTTTTGTTAGTATTTTATTTTTTGATTTTTGATTTTATTTTTATATTTTCTGTTTTAATTTCAGTTTTAGTTAAAGTTTTAGTAATTTTGTTGTTTTTGTCATTTTTATTGTTATTTTTTGTTTTTTTTTAAATATGTCTGTATAGTATTTATTCATTTTTATTTATGAGTTTTAGTTTATTTAGTTTCAGTAATTTTAGTGCTTCAAATGTTTATTTTTTATATTTTATTTCAGTTAACGTTTTTTTATTTCAAGTAATGAAAATGTTTTCTACGGTTTAGTTTTAGTTAATGATAATAACCCTGAATCACACTTTAGAAATTACCTCATATTTTCATATTTTCCAAAACTGTGTGAATCCTGGCTCTTAAATAAAATGATGATTGTTGAGGGAACCAAAAAAAACATCTTGATTTTCAGTTGTTTTAGCTTATTTTAAAGCTTGTTTTGTCATATTTTAAATCATTTTAGTCATCTTGGAAGTTTGCGGAGGATAATTGCTCCCCTAGTTGAGGACCACTGTATTAACAAAAAAATGACAATTTTATTAATAAAATAAAGTTTTAGCCGAAAATGTGTATCTTCTAAAATTGTGACAATATTTTTAATTGAAAGTATGGCCTCTTGTATCTTATTGTTTGAATTTTTAAATTAAATCTGATTTTTAAAATTGCTGTAATGCACAGCCTTGTGCAGCTGAATATTAAATTCACTCAGTTTTTCTCCTCTGAAACTCTATGGTCAGATACAGCTGGTATCTTAATGCTTACATGAACATAAAAACAACTGATGCTGATGAGTGGGAAACAGAGAGAAGGAGAGACAGAGACGGGGCAGGGCAGATGCTCACAGCGGGGCCGGCTGCAGTGCTGGTCTGGGCCGCGGCGCTCGGTGAACTCGACTGGACCGGTTTAGTTAGAGCCGCAGGAGCGGGACGAATCGCCTGAGTGCTAACAGGAGACTGCAGGGAGGAGAGGAGCCAGAGAAAGAGAACAGACAGAAAGGAGGGAGGAAAGAACGATTGAGAGCAGCATCACAGAGGAAAGGACGAGTCACAGGATCTGAAAACCAGACTTTCAGCACGGGGTTTATAAGATGCCAGTCCGAAACTCTGGATGAGTAACTGCTTTGAAAGAGTTTTGTCAGTGACACACACGCTCATTTCTTCAGTGTTGTGTGTGTTCACTAAAGCTGCTGTGTAATTAAAGGAGCGTTATGAGTTCAATACTCTATGTTAGGATTAATCAAGTGCATTTATACCATAATGTTGATTATCACAGAAAAAAAAGCCAAAAAAAAAGAAAAAACGAATCCCTTTCATTTTATGGGAATTCATATTCAACTGGCCACAACACACAGGAAGCTGAACTGGAAATGTAATTTACAAAAGCAAACAAGTAATGCACAGCATTCTGGGAAATAAAGTGTTCTCCCACCCTGGTCCAAAATCTATCGATCTGCCTGTTAAGGCCTACAAAACCTTCAAACTTCAAGACTAAACATTATTAAACTTCCTTGACAAACTTTCCTTTTCTTGTTAAAAACTGCACTTATTAGGGTTGCATGGTTTTCTTTGAATTTCAGTTCATTTGAATTCTGTTTCCTTTGTTGTTGTAAACTAATTTTACAATTAATACATACAATTAATATATATTCAAAGATTGTACAGTATATGTACAATAATTCTAAAAATATGAAATATAAAATTATGTATATATATATA
>NW_015627890.1:171834-187912 GCF_001515625.1 Sinocyclocheilus rhinocerous
TATATATATATATATATATGTGTGTGTGTGTGTGTAAAATGCAAAATAAATATACATATATATATATATATATATATATGATGTCTGATGAAGGTCTTAAAGTTGGCCAAAATGTCACTGTTTTTAAGTTTTTAAAGAAATAAAGTCAAGTCCATGTTTGTGAGTGCTGCACTTTTGAAATTAAAGTCGAACCTCCTTTACAGTTGGTTGAGCATCTGCCTTTTAATTTTACTTCTATATTAAATATATTAAATTATTTTATGAATTTATTTCTTATTTCTAAAATGTTCAAAATATGCTAAATAATTATCAAATATGTATATAATAATTCTTATTCCTTTTGATTTTAAAGTGAATTATGTCCTTTGGGAAGGTTGCAGATTTCTTCTAAAGTTTGAAATTTGCCAAAAGAAACTTTAAATATATTAAATCTGTAAAATAATTCTTATTTATTATATAAAATAATTTCTAATTTCTAAAATATGCTAAATTGTTTTTAAATATATAAAACTATTCTTATTTCTGATATAAAATTATTTCTTATTTCTAAAATATTTCAAATAAATCTTACATATATATATATATATATAATAATTCTTATTTCTTACATAAACATTTATTGATGAATATTTATCATATTTATATTTTATACATGAAAATGTATAACATATTTTAAAAATTCTTATATAAAATAATTTCTTATTTCTAAATTATTCAAAACATGCACAATAATTCTAAAGTTCTTTATAGAATAATTTCTTAGATCTAAAAATGTTAAATATGCTGAAAAGAAATCATATTTATGAATATTTATCATATTTATATTTTATACATGAAAATGTATCAAATATAAAAAAAATTCTTATATAAAATAATTTCTTATTTCTAAATTATTCAAAACATGCACAATAATTCTTAAATATATAAAATAATTTAAGTTCTTATATAAAATAATTCCTCACTTCTAAAATATTCAAAATATGCAAAATAACTGTTACATGCAATTATATGGAATATATATTCATTCTTATTTCTTGTGATTTGAAGGTGAATTATGATGACCCGGTGTTCCTGGCATCCTGAGATCATTCTTGTACTGCAAACCCTGATATGATTGTGTCTAGAGGGGGACACACGGGTGAAAATCCCTCCGCTGAGGGGCAGCGCTGTGATGTGAGGAGCAATAATCACGTGAGCGAGACGAGGCACTGAGCCACAGTTTAACAGCGTCACTGCCAACGCGCGCTCTCTCCTCACAGATGCTCGTCTCTGGGCCCCTACTGAGAGCGCGGCGCCCGAGGCCCCTGAGACACGGAAGAGCTCGGGGGCCACACACACACTGACGGAGACGCCATCAGAACGAGTCTCTCGCTCCGCGCTGAAAGTTACAGCGATCAGGCAGTTGGAGGATAAATGATTAAACGCGTTCGGAGGGAAAGAGGAACGTCTTCCGCCGCAGAGAACCGGAGAATGACTGACAGCAGGATGAAGGGAGACGCCTGGGAATATAAACCCTCACCTCACTGTCCTTAACAGAGTTTATCAAGGAAACACATTACTGCAGTAAACTTTATCCACTTAAACGTTAAAGTTTACACCACAATATATAGTTACTGTATTGTGAATTACAGCAAAATTACTAGAATCAAACTGCGGTAGCAAGTATTAGTCATGCACCATGACCATTACAACTGACTGAAAGGATTTTACTGTAGTAATAATAACTAATTATGATATTTTACATTTTGTTTCTAGAGGCACAAAATCAAAAATAGGCCTATAGCATGATCATTTTAATCTTAATGGTTGGTTGCACAAAAAAGCCTCTTCTTTTTTTCATGCATTTCTTCTCTGCTTTAGCTTGTTTCTTAATCTAGCTTCCCTGCCATTGTGTACTGCGAATATTATTGGCTCTATGACAAATTGCCTTTCATCCTCTACTGTAAGTTGCTTTGGACAAATGTGTCTGCTAATGCATTAATGCAAATGTTAAAACATACTAATTTGCTACACATCAGAAATGAAATGTTTTGTTATTTGCAATGTTGTATAAACGCTTGAATGGCCTGATTCATTATTAACATCAGTATGGATTTAAACCATTGAGCCACTAATAAATGCGAGCGTCTGGCGCCATCTGCTGGAAATGAGCGACCATTACACTCTCACACACTAGAGCTACATTATATTACACAAGCTACTCTGATCTTATTATCATAAGAAATAAATATACGCATTGCTCGTTATTAAGTTTTTTGCATAATTTGAAAAAGAAAAATACAAAATATAACAAACAACAAATATGACGGCTGCTGCCTTCTTGTGGCCATATACTGTAAATTCAAATCCTCAAATAAAAATTAAAATTAAAAAAATCCTAATGCATATATACATATTAGATTCTGTTAAGGGATATTAATATGTGAACACAAAAACGGCAAAGACCAGCTAACAGGATTTTCTTATGTACTTATTCATGTTTGATATAACTTTGAAGAAGCAATGCATTTGAAACAAAACTGTTAAAAGAGATAACATAGTGTTTAACATACAAAACACTGAAGAAAGAGAGTTGTTTTTCCTTGTAAATCTGCTAGCATGAGAAGAAATGAATTAATTTGATCTCGGGATGCACTGACTGAAGCGCACCACTAGATGTCAGCAGTGAATCTCATGTACATTCATCCATCAACTCTGACTGAAGAAAAACAGTTCAGAAGATTTAATAGTGTACAGATGGTCAATGTGAAAATAATTTCTGCACACTGATGTTTTAAAATTAGTATAAAAAATGCACAAGTTTATGAATTGTTTAAAATGAATTGTTTAAAATAGTGAAAATTTCTGAATTGTTAAAGGGGTCATATGACATTGCTAAAAAGAACATTATTTTGTGTTATTGATCAATGAGTTTCAAAAAGAAGGTGCAAATGTCTTTCATCAAATGCATGTTTGACAGGAAACACTCAGTTTGACCTCTGCTGTGTTTATGAGGTTAAGATTTTTTTTTTATTATTGCATATAAATTTCCATGTATTACACAGTTTTAACATAAACTAATAAACTTAATGTGATGCATGTTTGTCAGTGTTACATAAATGAAACAGGTCGGATTTCTGCACTCAAAAACATCATGGCATAGTTTACTATTAACTATTTGCATCTTTTTGTTTTTAATATTTTGAAAATGGATTTATTCAAATTGCATAAATCTGTTCATTGAGGAAACAACATTTATTCAGTTTAAAAGCATAAATATAGCTAGCTGTTAAATAT
Organism: Sinocyclocheilus rhinocerous; assembly: GCF_001515625.1. Lineage (NCBI taxonomy): Eukaryota > Metazoa > Chordata > Actinopteri > Cypriniformes > Cyprinidae > Sinocyclocheilus > Sinocyclocheilus rhinocerous. The sequence continues at coordinate 175,111 of NW_015627890.1, forward strand.
GGGAAAGCAATATTCAATTAGATAAAATGTATGAGATTGAAAAATATTGCATTTATTACTAACAAATATATAACCTGGTTATTGAGTTGCCTATTTAAAACCTTTTGTTTCTTACCCATTTCATTTATGTACGACAGACAAATATGCATCAGTTTATTAGTTTATGTTAAACCTGTGTCATCCAAACGGATGGAAATTTTATATGCAGAATTCAAATACATAAATCTTAATTTTAGGCCTAAACATTTATGCATAATTTGATGTATTTTGATCAGTGTTTCCCAACTTGTGTCTCATGGAATCTGTTTTACAAGTCAAATGTGTCACAGAAGTGCTTTCTGCTCACTGCTTACGAATCAAATTATAATAAGTGTCCAGTGTGAATAACCTTTAATTACGCAGAAGTTCCTTGCATCTGTGAACAGGTTATTATTAACATATCAAATTACCTGCCGTTTCATCAGGAGTGGGTTTATTGATCACAATACGAATATCATCACTCGTTTCCACTGCTGTGTGTCTTTATTTCATCACAGACTGATGAAGATTTCACAGAATTCCACTTTTTGACAGCAGTAACAAAAGTTACTGTCTCACTGTGTTTGCTGTGCAGATGATTTGATTACGTGTGTTGCGCAGTAACCAGTTACTAGTAACTAGTTACAGTAATAATATTATTAATAATATTTTCCTTTCATCAAAGCTACATTTGGAAATAAAAAAGAGAGAGATTTAAAATGTATGATCTTGACTTTCAATCTTAGGGAAAATAACTTTTCAATCAGGAAAAGCAAGCAAACGGATCTGTAATTTGTAGAGGAGTGTGTTCAATCTCTCAGCAGATGTTTTTCAGTGACACAGAAACATTTTGCAATTTTGCTTTTGCAAAAACAATATAATAAAAAAAAGTATTAAATAAAAAATGTTTGTTGAAATGCATCTGGTCTGAATTCAAACAGCTTGATGTCATTTGAGTTTTCCAGCGGGAGGTTTGGAAAAAATGTGGTTCTTGAGTTTCAGAAATCCTGTTTAAGAGAAATGTCATCTGTGTGTCAGATTTATTGTGACTCTAGAGCATTACGGGCTGTACCTGTGGGGTCGTGACCCTGAACGTGGCCACGCTGGTGGGAGTGGAGGGCCGCGGTGAGATGCTGTTCTGGGCCTGAGCTTGAGCCAGAGCCTGCTGAGGAACCATCACCAGCTGACCCATCTCCGTCCGGACCAGCACCATACCTGAAACACACACGAGTTATTCACCAAAGAATCACAAAAATCCTCATCCATGCATGAAAAAAATGACAGTCAACAAAGCAAAACTAAACTGAATAATTCAGATTCTAAGTAATAATTATGTTTTTTTGTTTAGTTTTTATGTTGCATATATCTGTCTGATGTCTTTATGTGAATGCATTTCCCTAAAAACAATCAATTAAAAATAGCATTTGGGTAAATGACATGAAATCATTTTAATAAGTTGAGAATGTGTATTGTGACATGCTAAACATCTATTTTAAACAATATTCAATAAAAATATATAGCAAAGCATCACAAGAAGCATCATCAGTGCATGAAACATCAATGAAAATGTTCATGCATCAATGTGCATGAAAAGTTACAATCCATCAACAGCTGAAGCTTTGGATTTTTCTGAAACCAAAATTGTGAAATTTTAATTCAGATTCTGACTAATTATTATTCTTTGCATGTGTTTGTCTAATGTCTTTATCTGCATGGATTTTCCTGAAATGATACATGAAAAAGAGCATTGGAGTAAATGATAAGGGGTCAGTCGTCGCCTAATGGATACACTGCAAAAAATGCTTTTCTAGCTTAGATCTTTTGTCTTGTTTCCAGCCAAAATATCTAAAAATTCTTAAATCAAGAAGGATTGTTCTAGACAAGTAAAAATGATTGTCTTGTTTTCAGAAAAAACAAGTATAATTTCAGTGAGTTTTTGCTTGAAACAAGCAAAATAATCTGCCAATGGGGTAAGAAAAATAATCTTGTTTAAATAATTTTTACTTGTCTAGAAAATCCTTCTTGATTTAAGAATTTTTAGATATTTTGGCTGGAAACAAGACAAAAGATCTAAGCTAGAAAAGCATTTTTTGCAGTGTAGAGAGTCGGACTTGTAGCCCGAAGGTTGCGGGTTCGAGTCTCAGGTCCGGCAGGGATTGTAGGTGGGGGGAGTGAACGACCAGCACTCTCTTCCACCTTCAATACCACGACTGAAGTGAGACCCTTGAGCAAGGCACCGAACCCCCGACTGCTCCCCGGGCGCCGCAGCAATATGACTGCCCACTGCTCTGGGTGTGTGCTCACTACTGTGCGTCTGCACTTGGATAGGTTAAATGCAGAGCACAAATTTCGAGTATGGGTCACCACACTTCACTTTTTAAATACTTTTATTAAGCTGACATTGTGTATTGTGACTCACGTTCTCATTTAAACCTCATTTGTTCAGTCTTCTGTTAATATTATGCATGCAGATTTAACATTATTTGCAAGACTAAATGCAATACTGTCCTGTCATTTATCACACCACAGGACCATATCAAATAAACTAGTGAACTCTCAAGTTGAAAAAAAAATTGGAGAAAAATTGAATGTGAAAAGAAATGGTGACCTGGACCTGAAATATACACTTTAAATACTGATACTGATTATTTTATATTTTAATATTGTTAGAAATTCATGGATTCATGAAATATTCTTCTTATTAAAAAAATCAAATTTTTCATAAATGCTTATTTTTTTACTTTTTGTTATTTTTATTTCATATGTATTCTGTTATAATTGTTTTAAGATTATTTTTAAGTTCTATTATGTGAAGAAAAATGTATAAAATGTGCTATATAAATACATTTTCTTTGGACATGCTCTATGTAAACGACCCATCTAAGCTGCACTACAGACATTCAGAGTGTTGTAGGATGTTAAGGTGTATTAAAAAGAGCAGTTTGTTCTTATAAAACAAAACACCGACCCATTAAAATGCAGATCACAAAATTAAACTCAGACAGCTTTTTTCCTGATATTAGTGTGAAATAATGATCAGTGTTCAGATAAAGTTCAGATTTCAACTAGTGCTTGAACACACTGAGAGTGAAAAGGCAACAGGTGAATCTGTCTAAGGCTTCATATTTGTACTGATAGAAAGGGCAAATTAACTACTGATTCATGATAAATCATTCTTGGTCATAAAAAAAATGATTTCTCTTTGCTAGACTTGAAACGGTCATCTGTGAACAGTGTGAAAGTCACTTGTAAGATATCAAGTCACTTTTTGATCTACATTCTGCTCATTGGGGAGTCCAAACTGACTCAGTTTTGTGCATCATCACCATCAGTCAGCATCCAAATGCACCAATGTAAAGTTCATCTACAGCAAATAGTTATCATTTAAACTCCAGACGTATTTTAGGTTCAGATCTCATCTATACATTTTCACCATTCAGCACCTTCTGGGTTTTTTGAAGCACGAGAACATCAATGCTGCAGCTCCAGAAAGCATCTGTCCAACTCACAAATGCAATTTACATCAACATCATCCGGTGTGAGGTTTGTTTACATATACTGGAAATGTATACATAATTCATAGAGAATAAAGTATCTGGAGACTTGAGTCACACTTTAAAATCTTTGAGTGTCACTATATTATATGCAACACATGATATTACATAACAAAATATCAAAGCAAGCATATGTCTGTCTGAAACACACTTCTCAAGCAAAACATCTGACAAAAAAAGTTAGTCATTTTTAGTCATTTCTGAGAAAAAAAACACTGATGGTAGATAAAGACACGAATAAATGGCATTCACATATTTATAAGTGTCACTTAAGTGTCTAAATACTTTTTGGGGCCACTGAATTTATTTGTAAATATTTGGCAAATAAAGTTTTCTGAAGTCTTTCAAAAGTTCAACTTAAAGGGGAAAAACACTTTTTGGTCCATGATGGAACCAAAATGTTTAAGTGTTTATGTTTAGACACACTTTAAACTATTTATGTGCCTTGATGTCAGAAAATTATTAAATTTTTTTATGCTAAATGCTTCTGTTTAAATGCTTGAAAGTATTGTAGACAAATATAAATTGTGCCTGCATTTGAATTTCATTTGGATTTTTAAAAAGATCAATTAAAGCGGATAGTGAAGGAAGAGCATCAACAAGTGCTCATCACAAGTTAAAAAGCATAACAGTGTTACTGATGTGTTAACAGTTGACTGATGTGCAGAATAACAATCAAGAAGCTCAAATATTAGAGAGTTTTCATTTGGGTCACGTGTTTTGCTCACTACATCACACCCAGACTTCCAGCTGGGTTATCTCAGAGTCTGCATCACTTTACTGTTATTCTAACATGTGGAAAAGAGTCAGAGTAGAGTAGGCAGTGCACATCGAGCACTAGTAAGTCGTAAGTACCTGATGGGATGGTGAATCCGGGCGGCAGCTGTATTGTAGTTTGTTGCTGCGGTGGTCTGACAATCAGCTGCGGCGTTACGACCCTCTGCTGCGCAGGTCTGATGACCGGAGCCGCACTGACACCGACAGCCGGTTTGACAAGCGCTGCTGTGGCCGCGGCGGGAGGCGCCGAGGTCGCCGCGGGTTTCGCGTTGTTCCCGGGTGCGTCCGCGGGTGGTTTGCTGTGGTTGACCTGCGCGCCCGCCTCTCCGATCCGCGCGCTCTGCTGGACCAGCGCGGACACGGACGTGCCGTTTCCATTCTGCGCGATGCTGGCGATGATGTGACGCGGGAGTCGGTGCAGCGCGATGGTGGGCGTCCCGCGGTCCAGCGCGATCGCCTGCGGGTTACTGGACACGGTGAAAGTCGTGCTGCTCGGGCTGGGTGATGCTGATGCTGCGTCGGCTCCGTTGACGTTGAGACTGTGGGATGCTGGGGAGCGCAGCGCGCGCGTGTTCCCCGGGTGCTTCTTGCGGGTGTCCCTCGGGCTCTCACCTTTGTTGCCCGGTGCGGGAGCGTCGGATGCTGCTGCCGTAGTGATGATGATGATGCTGCCATGCGACTTCAGAGGGCTCTCCTTCTCCAGGGCTTTGGCGTGCTTTTCCATGCTGGCGTCTTTCGGGTCGGAATCCGGGTTGCGCGCAGCTTTCCACGCGTTCTGCTGCTGCTGTGCTTGTTGTTGTGGTTCTGATGGAGAGCCTATAGGAGCAGCCAGCTGCGCTGTTCCTCCTGCCTGCTGCTGCTGCTTCGCGCTGCCCGGGCGAGCGTTTTCGGGCTGCGCGGCGGCCGGGTCGCTCTGGCCCACCAGCTGAGACTCCAGCGAGCCCACTAGATCGCTCACGGCTTTCTCGTCCACCTCGGAGAAGAGCATGTCTTCCAGAGGGTCGGAGGCGCCCGCCATGTTCGCTCTGTGTGTGATGGGCTGTCTGTTGGTGCGCGTCCACGAGCGCGAGTGCGCAGTCGTGTTACTATGGCATTGTGGGAATGGATGTGACGTCAGAGGGCCAAAACCAAACAGTTGTTCCCCTGTTACAACTCAAGATACTACACGAGTTGGAGGGAACGGAGATAGATAGATAGATAGATAGATAGATAGATAGCTGCATACAATTACAGATACCAGTGATTACCAATTCATTAACAAAATTAATATAAATTCTGTCTCTCTCTGTCTTAATAAAAGGTCCCCAGCTAAGAAAATGTGTTCTAAGAGTGTTTAAGTTCTGAAAATGTTCTCTGAGCATTTAAAACATACAGTTTTAAAATGCTTTAGAAACGTTTTTCTTAGTTTTGCGAATGTTAAGGGAACATTCCATTTTAGAATTGTGCAAACATTATGGGAATGTTACTTTTGAATGTTCTCTGAACGTTCTGAAACAAGTAACATTTAAAAAAAACGCTAGACGAACGTCAATCTAAAACGTTTCAGAAAACAATGTATAAATAATGTTTTCATGATAATGTTTTGAAAACGTTATTAAAGAGCAGAATACTTTAAACGAACATTCCATTAACGTTACTGCAAGAATGTTTGTTCGTAACGTTCTGAGAACGCTCTCTGTTAGCTGGGTCCAGGCAGCAAGAGAAACAGAATTCAAAGTAAAATCGGGTAAACTATGCAGAAATTTCAAAGAGTAGCATGTGAATTCAATACTTGGAATTACATTATTAAGCTTTAAACCGTGTTATGTGTAGTTATTGCTCTGATGTTTCAGTGTGTTTATGATTAAATAATCCTTCAATTCTGCTGTTAGCATATGTAATTGTGCATCAACAAATGCCTCAGCTCTCCTCATTGGCTATAACTGAGATCATAGAGTTCATTCTGATCAGACATTACCGTTTCACAGAATTTAATAAATATACTGCAGGAGCTGTTGATTGGGCGGGATTTCAGGGATTATTGTTTTAACTTTTATATTATAATATAATGTACAAATGCACGTGTGCATGGGGATATAGAATAATCCCTTTATAGCCATTTAAGTAAGAACTTCTAATTATTTACTTCCCACAGCGTTTAAATCGCATTTCGCCTCTTACATAATTCCCAATGTAACGGGAGTCATACTGAAATCCCGCGAAGTCTCGCGATACCACCGTGAGGGAGCGTCGGGGGCGCGTTTCCCAGCATGCATCTCGAGTCGATTCAGTGCGGAGGAAAATGAATTCGGCCATGTCGTGCTAAATCCAGGCTGAAAGAAAACGACACCGAATTACCGAAAAGCAGCCTTCAGTCCGATAAAACCGTACGCAAAGAAGACCAGAGGAGTCGAGCAGCCGCACGGGAGTGAATTCGAGCGGAAAGATGAGCGGAGGGACGCCTTATATCGGCAGCAAGATTAGTCTGATCTCAAAGGCCGAGATCCGATATGAGGGAGTTTTATACACGATCGACACTGAGAACAGCACTGTAGCTCTGGCTAAAGGTACGTACAATAAACACACGCATATACTCAACATTACACTAAATATATATACACCTACAGAGGACAAACGTTAGAGAATTCTATTGTAGCCTGGGTAACGTTATACATTTACATACAAATCAGATATGAGGTTGCTTTAATACGCTAATTAACTTAGATCTGGCCTAAATCGAGTGCAGGTACACAGATATGGAGTACAGATACTTACACAGGATCTAGAGTAGGGCTGTAGCTATCGATTATTTTAGTAATCGAGTATTCTACCGATTATTCCATCGATTAATCGGACAAGAAGTAATTTTTCTTTATTAAAGAGCAATACTAAATATACAAGAGATAATAATATAGATCTCTTAAAATAAACAACTACTTGTCATTGCGATTGAACCGAATTATTTAAACGGTTTATTCATTCAGAAACGAAACGCCGTCATGTCGCTCAGAGACGCAAAACAGCGCTGTGACTGTGTTTGGATTTTTTTTTTGGCAAAATCGGGCAATATAGTGTCTAAAACGTAAGTCTCTTAATATTACCTTCTTGTTTATTGAACTATTGAATAAAATCACATTTGTAATCATGCTGATTTTAGACTTTCTGTGGTGTTTTTATGCACAATGGCGCTTAGTCTTTCACAAAACATAGCAAACGTAGGGTAGGGGTGTGCGATATTGACAAAATTATATCTCGATATTTTCTGGGATTTTATCGATAACGTATGCGTGCGCTCTGTAGGGATGTTTTGAATGGTTTTTGCAAAATACTCGATAATGTCAAATCGCACATCGTTAAAACAACAATTACGATATTATCGCAGACGATATATATCGCACACCCCTAACGTAGGGACATCATAACTAGCCACCATATTGATTTACGATCTTAAATATGTCCAGCACTTTTTTTACAGTCTGTGGTCCAGTGTTTATTGGGTTGTGCGTCAGTAATAATGGTCCGTGGGGATACACGGTGTTCAGTGTGTAGTTACAGTAAATGGATTTGCCTCTATGATTTTTTGTATTCGAGTTACTCGAGGTATTCGAGGATTCGTTTCAGCCCTAATCTAGAGCCCTGGTGAGCATAATAACTAATGTTGCAGGTTTTGTGGATTTTAACATTTTCCCCTCTCGTTTTCTTTTCTAGTGAAGTCCTTTGGCACTGAGGATCGTCCCACGGACAGACCGATCCCTCCTCGAGATGATATCTTTGAGTACATCATATTCAGAGGAAGTGACATCAAAGACCTGACGGTGTGCGAGCCACCCAAACCCACCTGCAACCTTCCTCAGGATCCTGCCATCGTGCAGGTGAGCTTCACGCGTTCAGGTGTATCTGCAGAGCAGACGGCGGAGTGAATATTGACCCGTGTCGTTCTTGTGTTTGTGTGCAGTCCTCTCTGGCATCCACAGCCGGTCCCACGGCTCCGTCCTTTCAGTCGTACGCCCCCTTCAGTCGGGCCCCGTACAGCCAGTTCAGCTCCAGTCCGATGGTACCCCAGCCGTTCGGAGCGGCGGTCACGGCTGGTGAGTTCACACTCACTCTTGTAGCTTCCAGCATTTGAGATGGTGTTTAAAAGAGAGTACACAAACAAAACATTATTTGAATTTATGACAAATATCACATTGAAATCTCAGAAGTGCTTTAAGGGAAGACGCTACAGACAAAACCATGCACAGGTAAATTTTGGTTCTAATGGGACTTTTTTTTTTTTTTAATAAACGTTTACATGTATTTGTATCTTTAAAGGCTATTCTCTCAAAACCAGTTTTTTCAACACTTACATACAGCAGACTTCACAGTTTTATTCCTCTCTATCCACCTTTTTCTTCAACGCGGAAGTAAGCCTATGGGCGACACTTCCGGTTCATTAGCTGCTATAGGTAAATAACGAGAAGAATAACAACATGCAGTAAACGGTAAAACTGTTTGCACTACAAACCAGTGTGTTCATAATTAAGACAGTACATTAAAATAATATGGTAAGACACACACATTTTCAATATCAAGCAGCAAAACGAACTGTTTTGTACAGGTACAAAATAGCTGGATGTGGATGAGACCGGAAGCCAGACCTATAGAATTTACAAATGGCCACGCCCATTTTTACGGCAAGAAAAAGGTGGATATTCTAAAGGTTTTTTTTTAATCATTGGCTGATTTATGCAATTTAGTGCATATTTTGTTATGCCTCATATGCATATTTAAACATAACATTTCAGAAAGGGTAGTACAAAACAACTGTCTTAATGTATTGTATTTAATCAACTAGGGAAGTATGGTTATATCTATTGCAGGGGTGGCGAACGTCAGTCCTGGAGAGCCGCAGCCCTGCAGAGTTTTGCTTCAACCCTAATCAAACACACCTGAACAAGCTAATCAAGGTCTGAACGGTTACTAGGAAGCTACAGGCAGGTGAGTTTTCATTAGGGTTGGAGCTGAACTCTGCAGGGCTGCTGCTCTCCAGGAACGGAGTTCGCCACCCCTATTAGTTGTATTCATTTTCTATTAGTTTAAAATGTTTATTTTGTATTTTACTCTCTTCACCTGTGGTGTCTTGCCTTGTCCTTAAATTGTAAACTTCCTTATGACATGGCATAAAAACAGTGCCAGTTAAGATGATAGCTGGCCTTTTTTTTTTTATAAATATGATAGGATTCACAAGTGCCTATTTGCATATCAAATTGCAAATGTTTATTTTGAAATAAATGTGTTTTATATTGCCAACCCTCTACATTGCGAGTAAATCACTCGCATATGCGACTAAATCTTACTCTGGGCGACTAAATAATGTCTAACATTAGCCATTGGCTAATAAATTCTTAGATTTTACACGCCAGTATGTGTGTGAGAGGCGTTCAACACAGATTTTCACTCGATAAACACGCTGACTGAGCGCTTGAGAGTTTCGCTCTCCGTCAAGCGATCTGTACTATTTGGATGCGCTCAATGGATCATGTCATGTGCCTCAATTTGTGGATGTCCTCATTTGAAAAACTGTTATAAAAATAAAGTAAACAAAGTTTTTTTTTTACTTTTGAAATGGTAAAAATGCAGAAAGTTTTCTGTGAGGGGTAGGGGTGGGTTTAGGTTAAAAAGTGTATAACTATCTGTATATAAAAAAAGTCTATGTAACGTCCCCATTTAGATAGCTAAGTAAACGTACGTGTGTGTGTGTGTGTGTGTGTGTAAAATAGTATAGCAGTCGACAAACAAAAAAATTTACTAGCCAATGGCGATTATATTGCCAAGGTGTGCGTAGAGGGTTGATTGCACACTTATAATATGTGCCAAGAACCAGAGGTTGAGGAGATTCCCCCCTTCTATGTAAAGCGCTTTGCGTGCCCAGAAAAGCGCTATATAAATGTAAGGAATTATTACCTGGAGAGGATGCAGAGAATTTTTTTTCTTAAACTTTAAAGAAATATTGGCAAAGGCAAATTGTCTGAGTGAGCATTGGTTAAGCAAGTAGCTCTTATAAAAGGGTTGATTGCATGAGTGTTTGGCTCTTATGTAAGCTTCATATGAGGGGTTTTTCTCCAAGTGTGTGATGTGTTAAAGCCCACACTTAAAGATGTGCACTTCCTCCCCTCACAGGAAGCAGCTCAGGTCCTGCGTTTGGTAGTGAGGCGAGCACTACTGCCCCTCTGTCCCAGAGCTCTGCTCTTCCCCCGCACTCTCGCTCGCTGAGTGCTACCAAACCCGAAGGTAACCGGAGAACCGACGCTAACGTGTGAAGAATGGCTTTAGTGTGTTCGTCTTTTGGTCGTAATTACGCAGGATTACAGCATGTGTCTTTGCCGTGTCACAGTTTCATGACTCAAGTGTCATTCTTCTCTGGTCTGTTTGTAAACTGTGTTCTTTGAAGACGACATGAAATCAAAATAATAAATGCTGGTCTTTTTTGTGCATGATTCATCAGTGCACATTTATTTTAAATAAATATTTTTCAATTTTTCATTAAATTGCAAGAACTATACTTTACCTTTGAAACATTTTGTGTTGATGTACGCAGTGCAAGACAAATAGTATAGTATTATAGTAGACTACATAGTAATCATACCACATTGTACACAATGCAGTCATCAAATCTGAATGGACAAAAGTCCCACTCCTGTGATGCACATTACAGAAGTTAAATGCATTGTAAATTATGCTCATTTCATGTTGTCTCAAAGGAATAGTTCACAGAAAAATGAACATTTGCTGAAAAAGTACTCCAAGATGTAGATGAGTTTGTTTCTTCATCAGATTTGAAGGAATGTAGCATTGCATCACTTGCTCACCAATGGATGCTCTGCAGTGAATGGGTGCCGTCAGAATGAGAGTCCAAACAGCTGATAAAAACATCACAATAATCCACAAGTAATCCACACCACTCCAGTCCATCAGTTAACATCTGGAGAAGTGAAAAGCTGAAGTTAAAGACACTTTTACCTTTAAACCATTCCTTCCAGCTAAAATGTGAGTCTTCTATCCATAATACTGCTTTCTCCTCTGAATCAGGAGAGAAATTTGCACAAATCTTCAAGATTAAGCGTTTAGTAGCGTATTTAATGTGCACTTTGTGTAAGGAATCTGCAGTAATTTATTTACTACTTTTATCTGCCATCAGACTATCTGTCACATCGTTGTCAACGCGTTGCTATGGGTTGCATCTTGCTTCGGACTTGACTGTCATTCTGGCTTTTGTGAACTTCATGCTTTCTAACCTTATCTCAACTTTTTTTCCCTTTACGTTGCAATTAATCTGCTTATTGTACATATAAAATACAAGTTTATATCTACCAATGTCTTTATACAGTGCTTGCATATAAAGAGAGATGTGTGTATCTTATTATTGGAAGATATGTAAAGAGAGAGAGAGACAGTAATTGTTAAATTGGATAATAGTGATGATGATGGATGCCCCTCTGAGAAAGTCTCTGCACATCCCTGTATACATTTGATTTATTTTAATAACTTTAATGTACTTCAAATGTGCACCAAACACTAGGAAAATACAAGTATCAGATCGGGACTCTGTATCGGCAGATACACCTGATCGGGACATCCCTAGTTATTATGGATTATGGACTCGTACTTTGACCTTGATGGATTTGTTTCTTACATCCTGCAGAGGATCCATTGGTGAGCAAGTGATGTAATGCTAAATTTGACCAAATCTGTTCCCATGAAGAAACAAACTCATCTACATCTGAGTTAATTTTCAGCAAATTTTCATTAGTGACTGAACTATTCCTTCAGTTCACGTTTACCACGTTAAATGATAGAGCTGCACTGACATTTTTCCATCGTCTAACTCTTGTCCACATTGTCGTGTTGTTTTTGTGAGTCTGAATTGTGTCCTCTCGTTCAGGTCGTTCAAGCCCATCTCTGGAGCCCTTGAGGAAGACCTCGACCCTGGAGCATGCGGTCCAGACGGCCCCAGTCGCCCTCTCTGTGGCTGCAACCAGTACAGTGGGTCAGAGGAGCCCTGGAACGGCCCGACCCGCTCTCAGCACCCAGAAATCTGCTGAAAACCAGGAACAAAAAGGTGAGAATCAGGGCATTGGAAAATGACAAACATATAAGAGTTTAATGTACATATATAGCTGAAGAAGAGTTTTTCACCTGCAGCCATTAATTGTGATATCTGTTGTTCAGCTACAGCGTCTGATGTTCAGAGGGTTCCTCGGCCAGAATCAGACTCAAACAGGCCTGATAACAAAGACCCAAACAAACGGCATTCTGGTGGTGAGTCGCTTTAAAGAGCAGGTCATATGGGTTTTTGAAAAATATCTCTTTTGCAGCTTATAACGTAGCTATCCTTAAATGAAAACAATCTGCAAAGTTGTTAATCAAAAAAGTGCATGATAAATAAAGATATTGTCTCTCAAAAGAGAGTCGATTCTGAATCGCCTTAACGAGTC
>NW_015627890.1:188080-203758 GCF_001515625.1 Sinocyclocheilus rhinocerous
ATCGCAAATCAAATCGCAATCGCAATATCTGTCAAAAAAAATCGCAATTTGATATTTTCCCCCAAATCGCACAGCCCTAAAGGATACCACAGAAATACAATTCGAATCTTTTGTTGTGTGCATGTCATTTTACCAAGGACTGCTTCTCTAATCTTGGCTTTTATCTTCGTTGGCTTCTAACCTTCTTAATTTGGACCAACAAGCTCTCCGAACTACAACCTGTAAGTCCTACGATTGATACGTTATGTGTACATTTTCAATTGTGTGCTCAAAATATATACTGCGTTCTGATTAAAAGTTAAGACAGAGCGTCTTTTGTCTGTCGTTCTTCAAACATTACAGTAGACATATTTTGGTTTACAAACTGTATTTTCATCAGTTAGTCACGTTAGCACTCGGCTAACATTTCCACCATTATTGTTTTAAGTGTTCACAGTTTAGCAGCGGATTGGAGCACTATTATTGTTTTATGCAAAGGTGCTTTGTCAATGGTAGCGCTCGCTAACTTGCTCAAGAACTCATGTCCTGCATTTGCATAAACATTATCATGATCAGGACCATAAGCTTCATTTGTGATAATGGTTATTTCTCTCTCCAGGTGGCGCTCCTCCAGTGAGAAAGGGGCGGGGCAGTGGTGGTGGAGGTGGCGGTCAGCGTGGGCGGGGCAGGTTTAACGGGCGTAGAGATGGGCCAATGAAATTTGAGAAAGACTTTGACTTTGAGAGTGCCAACGCACAGTTCAATAAGGAAGAGATTGACCGCGAGTTCCAAAACAAACTCAAGATTAAAGGTGGTGTGTGGGAAAACTGTATTACTATGTTACATCAACACAAACCAAGAGTGCAGTATTCATTATTAGGTTTAATTTTGAATGTCAGTATTATAATATCACTCTGCGCTGCAGATGAGAAGAGTGAGAAATCAGAGAAGACTCTGAACGGGGAGGAGAAGACCGATTCAGGTGTGGAGACCCAGAACAGTGAAAGCAACGCTGATGAGGAGGATCCACTGGGACCCAAATGTTACTATGACAAATCCAAGTCCTTCTTCGACAACATCTCCTGTGACGACTCCAGGTGAGATCTCGGCTCCTGCGCGAACATTTTTAGTATGTTCATTAGGGCTGGGTATCGGCACAGACTTCACGGTTTGATTCGATTCCAATTCACAAAACTCTTGATTCGATACCGATTCATTTGGAAACATTTTAGATACATGTGCATTTTTCTTAAGGAGAAGACCCCTCTCATTTGGTAACACAAAAAGTTATATTTAGCAAATTTAGTAAAGTACATATAAAGCAGTTTTTATACCAAAATTAGTTTTATACTTACACTTTTCTTTCCTGTTCACTGTTAAATTTATAGTATTTGTTGTTGATTGAGAGGAACTAAAATACATGTTTATAGTGTTTTATAATGTTTGTAAAAGCTGTAAACACCTAATCAATGTAATATAGTACATATAATTAGCAAAATGCTTCTCCGTCTTCTCTAGAGTTATTTTGTCTCGTTGACTAACGTGCTATGGACATTGAATGGTCATATTATTGATGTCTGTTGCCACATTAAAGAGTACCAAAACAACATTGTTTAAATTTTGTGACAGTTTTCTTATCAGAAGTATCAATGTACAGTTTTATTCACACATCAGCTGAAAACAGCATCGACTAACAGATCAAAATTGGGTAATCAACATCTTCAACCCAGCCCTAATGTCCATTAACAGTGTGTTCTCAGATGTGACGCAAGTTATGAAACCGTATGCAGTATTCAACAATAGGCTATGCTATACAGTAATGTTACAAAAAATTGCTACAATTGTCACATGATCTTGCTACAATGCTCAAGTCACAGAAATAGCATATTAGTCCAGTTTTCTGTAAAAAATGTCTGATCCAACAGTGAGTCATGAAAAAGCATCAACGTTTAACATCTATCTTGTCTGACCTGGTTCAAACAGGGTGTAAATGCTTTTGAGCGATTCAGTAATTCTTCATTTAGTGTAGTAACGGTGAATGAATCATCTAATAGGTGTACGCTCTTCTGTCTTTTCTAGAAAGGAGAAATCTGGAGGTGCTTTTGGAAGGTGCAGTCTTTTTTATATATATATATAAATGTTTAGACATGCTAATGTGTTTATGAAGCTACGCTTGTGAATTCTGGGTAGTCGGAATCATATTCAAGAAATTCAGATGGTGTCGCACAGGATTATTTCTTAAGATGGAAATGATTCTTTGTGAGTGGGATCTTTTAATCTTTTTTAAAAAATAACCAGTTATTACAAACAATTTAAATATTTAAATTAATTGGTCAGAAAGTGTTGAAAACCTGATCAAATTATATAACCAAAGCAACAGAAATGTCACTGTGTTTTCAGGTTGCATTTTAAAAGATTAGCTACCTTCTAATTTTGTCACACAGTCAATTTTCTCAACAATACAATGAAACCTTTCATTGTGGGGAAGTTGTGGCCTAATGGTTAGAGAGTCGGACTCGTAACCCAAGGTTGCGGGTTCGGGCAGTTTTTATACCAAAATTAGTTTTATACTTACACTTCTTTCCTGTTCACTGTTAAATTTATAGTATTTGTTGTTGATTGAGAGGAACTAAAATACATGTTTATAGTGTTTTATAATGTTTGTAAAAGCTGTAAACACCTAATCAATGTAATATAGTACATATAATTAGCAAAATGCTTCTCCGTCTTCTCTAGAGTTATTTTGTCTCGGTATGGGTCACCATACTTGGCCACATGTCACGTCACTCAAATTTGTCCATGGCATCTTATAAAGCAGCTGTTTTTTTATATCAGACTCCAAATCTAGCTCACTCCAAGATGAATGTCACGTAAACATGTTGCAGATTAGACAGGCATCCTGCCAAAGGTGGATTTTTGAGATTGAATCTTGCAGAACAGCAGTAATGAATGACACACTGGCTACGTTTACATGCAACCAAATAATCCGTTTGTAATCGGATTGACAGCTCAATCGGACTGAAAAGCCTTCATGTAAACACCTTAATCGATCCGATTGAGGTCGATCGGAATTCAATTGATTTATTTATGAATAAATATGAGCAGCATGGCACAGCGGTTTATATGTGTACTTATCCATGAATGGATAAATATAAATTCTGCTGTTAAAAACAAATAAAGAAACCGTGTAGGAGAGTGGTTTTTATGTGCAAACAGTGAGAAACTCTATATTTGTGCAGTGTGCGCATGTCAAAAAAAATCAATTCCGATTTGAAGCTTGTGACATATAAACGCGCACATCAACCCGATCACTTTATTTAGCGTTCATGTAAACACTACATTCAGATTCATCAATCGGAATGAATTCAGTCCGATTGAACCAAAAATTGTGCATGTAAACGTAGCCACTGTTGAATTGCATTCTGATGTATTTTTCGTTCTCAGGGAACGGAGGCAGACCTGGGCAGAGGAGAGGAGGATGAACGCCGAGACGTTCGGTATTCCTCTGCGTCACAATCGTGGACGCGGTGGTTTCCGCGGCAGAGGTGGCGGCATGGGCTTCCGTGGCGGTCGCGGGCGTGCGGTTAGCAGGGGCTCGTTTATGCCCTCCCGCGGGGGTGGAGGCGGATTCAGGGGCGGGTTTAGAGGCGGCAGAGGAGGACGAGAGTTCTCTGACTTTGAGTACAGGGTTAGCACTTCCTCTCTTACCACAGTAATGGACCCTTTTCACAGTTCTCAGAAGCGAAAATCATGATAGCCGGGTGAACTTCTTTAGTGATGAAAGGAAACTGCAACATATCATTTTTGCACAATAGCATTTTTATGACTTTTCTTTTTCAAATCTTTTTTATGAGATTGATTATTTTAGTCGGAAGAGAGCTGTTAGAAACTCTCATGCAGCAGCATTAACTAGTTTTGTAATTTAAAGCCAAGGTAATATAATACAAAGTATAGTGTTATATAATGAAGCTTATTTAAAAAGTTTTCTGATGCAAATAACTGGAAACGCATTGTCACAATCTGTGAAAAGGGTCCATCTCAAATATTAGGGATGTGGAATGTGTTGTACTTTGTTGGGTAACACTTTAGAATAGGGAACACATATTCACTATTAGCTAAGAGTTTTCCCTGAACAAACTCCTAATTTGCTGCTTATTAATAGTAAGGTAGTTAAGTTTAGGTATGGGGTAGAGATTAAGAGATCTAAAATATGGTCATGCAGAATAAGCCATTTATATGTACTAATAAACAGCCAATATGCTAGTAATATGCATGCTAACAAGCATCTAGTTAATGGTGAGAATTGATCCTTAAAATAAAATGTTACCCATTTTTGGTAATTAAAATAAAATTAGTCAAGATAACTTACACTGGTTTATTTAAGGTAGTTGCCAAGGCAACATTTCTAATTTTTGTTTAAGTTGAAAAATTACTGAAATAAAATTAAAGCTATTTAAACATTAAAAAATTTAATGTTTATGTATGTAGTATGTATATAAAGGCTCATAAAATTGCTGAAAATAAAGATAAAAGCTAATTGAATATATTGATGAATACTATAATCGTATATTATAAACAATACTAAAATAACACTGGTGTTGTGACTATATCATTATCAGCCAATTAGAGATTTGGCATTTCGTCTTATTTGTCTGATATTGGAATATTGGGCTTTTCACCCCCAAATTAAACTCTTTCTACGCCAATGAAATTAGTAAAATGATTTAAATGCCTTCTAACCTTCGTCTTTTCTTTTGTGTCTGTGTGTTTGACGTTTGTTTCAGAAGGAGAACAAAGTGGCGGCATAGTCCAACCTGAAGACCAGATCATCCCAACAGCCAAGAATCTCCGATCATCTCGTCTAGATTAACGCTTTGGTTTTGACTCCTGACTAACGGGAACTGCCTCTCTGTTTAACACCAGCGCAGGCGACGCCTGCCTTCAGCTGGACACGTAGCTTTGAGTTTATTTTCTCCTTCCTTTTTTAGAAAAAGAAAAAAAAACATTTGCTGTTTTTTTGGAAACGTTTGATCTGCATTCGATACGTTCGGACGGGAGAATTTGTGTACAAAATGCCGTAAAACTTCCGTGGAATGATGATGATTACTATTATTATCTGGTATTTTTGCATCAACCTTTAGTTCCTTGATTGATAATATTCAGTTAGGACAGACCCCGCTGATACTGTGAGCGCTCCTCAGTCATATAGCTTTATTATGCCATGTTTTGTTTTTTTTGGATCTGTTCTCTAATATCTTTTGAAGCACCAAAAGCCAGTCTAGAGGCTGCGGGGTTTGAGTCGGCCCGCTGGATTCACGTCTATGCTGGTTTGGTGCTCATCCGTCTTGTAAATGTAGGTGCTTTTGCTTCATTTAATAGTTTGACATGGTTTGTAGTACTAATACATTTTTTTAGTTCATTAGTTTATTTCAGCACCCAAAAGCTCTTTTTTTTGTGGATAGTCTGGTCGAGCCTCAGCGGGTCACAAAAACACCCTGGTTTATGATTGAATGTATTGATGAATTCAACATTTGTTTTTGTCCTGAAGTCCTCTCTCTGCCACTCTAAACAGGAAGTTTGTTTCACCTTGCTGTTCTTCTCTTTAAAAAGTATTTTGATATTTGAGTGCCAGTTATTCTTGCCTTTTGATGTCAATTATGTAAATTTAACTAAGAGGGCTTTTTGATATAAACTCGACAAACCCCGAACGACGAGCCCCATCACTGTTTAATGCCAAGATCTTCTGGAAAGATCCTGAAACCCTTTAAGAACCAGATTGGATGTCGAAATTGTGTTCATGTGCACTTTAAAGACAAACGACGCCTGTGTAGCGAGTCACACATGATGTGCGGGCTAAATTTGATGTCATTTTATAAAGCTCATATACCAGAAAGTGACTTGGTTGAATTGTGCAAGGAGGTTTTTCACAATGTACAGTATTTCAGTATAGATTCAAAAGGACTGATGCATCGCGTAGCTCTGTAAAAACATTTGACGTCACATTAGAGGCTCAGTCTAAACGTGAGGCGAGTTTCACCTGAATTAAGTGTCCATAATGAGTCCATGAACCCCTCTATTGTGAATAGTTCTGTTTCCTGTTTGATCCACTTGTATGTTAACGTGTTGTTTCAGGTACCAGCCATCTATTGCTCTGTTACTGGAGTGAAGTTTGATCCCGTCTCTCCCCTTTGAATGTCACTGAAGCACTAGTTCCTGCACTGTTGGATGGGAGTTAATTATTTTTCGCTGTGCGTCATATTTTTAATTTGTGTTTCAAAGATCCAAAGACTGAATTACGGATGGCATTTGGAGGAGAAGTGCTCTCTCTCAGCTGGTTCTGCATTATTTTTCTCCCTAGTTCGCCGTCTTGTCCGTTTCTTAGTTTTCAACTCTACTTGCATTAACTAAACCGCTCCTTTTAAAAAGCACTACGAATTGCAACACGCAGGCAGCTAGTGAAACACAGTCTGAGCTATCACTCAGACCAGGGCATGGTGGGAAACCTCTGAGTGAGTGGCAGATATCGGTGCTGAGCAGCTGAATTTGGACTGGAGTGAGATGTGAAAATGAGTCCTCAAGCCTGATGCCACGAAGTCGAAGCGGACCTTGTGTGAGATGTTAAACTGGACAGACGTGCAGAATGTGTGGTGTATTACAGGGTTGATGTGATTTTTTTGGAGTCAGAGCTCTGGAGGAATTTGATTGGCAAGTTTATGTTTATGTTTAGTTTTTCTGAATTGGAGCAGTTGTACATGGTATGCTCTTAGAGGGCTTCAAACGGGGCAAACAGGTTTTTATTCAACTAGAGAAATAAATAGTTGTTCAGTATCCTCTGTGTGTGTGCGTCCTTGTTTTTTATCAATAAACATGTATGCAAACAAGAACAATTAATTGGTAGCATGTGCCAATGATCCTAGTTTTCAACAAAAAAAAAATCAATGGGTAACACTTTACAATAAGGTCTCATTTATTAACACAGTTAATCCATTATCTAACATGAACAAACATAGTAATATATTTTGTACAGCTATTATATATATATATATTATATATATATTTTTTTTTTAGTTAGTTAGTTTTGAGTGTTACAGGATTATGAAGCATAGACCAGCATTTTATCTTTCACATAAAAGCTTCAACTTTTTACTTTCAGAATTAAGAATATTTAATTTATTGGTCGTCTTATAACTTTCTCATAGTATAAAAAAAGTTCACTGCATTAAATTTTTAACACAACTTTTGACTTTAAAAATGTATTACTAAATGTTGATAGTAACATTAATAATGCTGTAGAATTGTTGTTCATGTTATCCAATGCAGTATAAAGTGTTGTGTTTTAAATATAATTTATAGGATTTTTTTTATACTATTGGGAATATTAAAAAGCATATTAAGAAAATAAATTCTTCATTCTGAAAATAAAATTGAGAAAAGTCATGCAACGTGAAAACTAAAATGTTATTCGTTCTATACTCAAAACATGACAGTGTAGGCTAAAATATCACTGCAGTTATGTTATAGCTGTTTTTTTTAATTATTAAAGAAAAACTATGAATGTCACTATATTAAAGCGATTAACGACAATGAATTTCGTGATTCTAAGAAATTTAAAAACAGTTGCTGAGCAGCCAGATTAAAAAAAATGTCAGATACTTGTTGAAAATATTGAAGGCTATTCATCGTTTAGCTCTTTTTTTCTTTTTTTTTCTTTTTTTGCATTTTTAGCCACATTTTAACAGCATTTCTTTTAGCATTTTTATTTTGTTAGATTATTTGAATATAAATTAATTTAGATATTTTTAATATTTAATTTAAATAAATATACACTCTCAGAAATAAAGGTACAACAGCTGTCACTGGGGCGGTACCTTTTCAAAAGGTACACTTTTGTAACTATTAGGTTCTATGTACACTTTAAGTACCAATATGTACCTTTAAGGTACCAAAATGGACCCTTTAGGTACAAATAAGTACCTTTTGAAAAGGTACCGCCCCAGTGACAGCTGCTGTACCTTTATTTCTGCGAGTGTACATATAAAATAATAATGTAAATCAACATCATATTCTGATATTTTAGCATTGTAATTCTCTTAGACTATTTTAATACAACAATTTGAATATATAAATTAAATATCCTGTTTCAAAAACAGATACTGCGGGGTCAGATTAAGAAATATAATGTCAGTTTACATGTCAGGATCTTAACATTTTATTCTGTTCTTTTAAATATTTGTAATATTTTTGCTAGGTTCTAAACTGTGGTTTGGTGGTTGAGAAACACAGCTCTGTGTAATACATAGCTTATATTATGTACAGTTGTGAGCTTGTTTTACATTTCATATCGGCATATGTATTGGATATTGATTTTTTTAAGAAGAGAAAAGGCGTCAGTGCTGAAGTGACCTGCAGGCGTCAGTAAAACCTCCGACCAGCAGAAGAAACGGAGACAGTTTACCACACAATAAAATGCTGGAATTCATCGATTTGTTCTTCGGGGTTCGGGATTTCTGAAGCGGTTTCTCGTCTTATAACGCTACACAAGTGAGGCGCGTCGGTGCTTTGAGTTCTGAGTCTGTAAAATGTCTATTGTTTTTGTTCCCAAACGGCAGCGCGGAAAAGAGCAAATTAACCAGGAGACAATTCAAAGAGTGAGTGGACGTTTCACTGCTTAATACGGTCACGGACGCACACACAGTTCGGTTATTTACGAGAGAAATAGCCGCGTTCTATAACCGATCTCACAGCTTTCGGGACT
The DNA here is from genome assembly GCF_001515625.1 of Sinocyclocheilus rhinocerous. NCBI lineage: Eukaryota > Metazoa > Chordata > Actinopteri > Cypriniformes > Cyprinidae > Sinocyclocheilus > Sinocyclocheilus rhinocerous. Next base: position 196,815 of record NW_015627890.1, read on the forward strand.
CGCGGAAGCGCAACGGACGACTAACGTTAGTTCCGTCACTCAGCGCGGTGTGTCGCGTGTTTTCGGTAACTTACAGAGACGTAGATATCGAGCTGAACGTCTTCTGAAGGGTTTAGGATCCCCGGTCACCGTCTTTCACCGGAGCCGCTCCCGTCAGTTCGCCGGGGGTGAAACCGCTGTCCGTTGAGATTTGAAAAACGAATTCGCGCCACTTCTATCCGCTGCTGTGTGAACGCGAAAGTTCCACGAATCGATTGAAACAATAAAAACGCGAATAGTTTATGTATACTTGGAATATAATCATTATTTAAAGAGTAAAATCACAAGCTCAACATTTACTATATAATCATTCTTTTTAAGTGAGAAAACACTCAAACTCAGTATAAGTTGTTCTATAAAAAGTTGTGCAGATATATAAGAAGTTAGATTTATTGCAAAAATGTATTAAACAAAAGGAAAATTAAAGGGGGAAATATACTAACAGACAAACAAACAAGGGAAACCTCAAGCAGTATGGCAGATAAAATCATAAACTTATTATTTATGAGTTTAAGAGGTTTCACAGTATGGGCAATTTCAGCAATAAAGACTTCAAATCTAGGTAGTGTTGAGAATTTTGTTATTGTAACAAAATGGAAACACAAAACTAAAGAAATTAAGTTTGACAGTTACTTATAATTCCATAATGTATATCTTTTAAGTGAGAACTTTAAATCACATTTTTAATGTCATAATTATGACATTAAAACCACACGCTCATTAACATCCAACCACCATATTTACATATCCATACTTATTTAGCAAATTGAAGATAGCATTAAGTAGTACACAGAGGTTAGTCACTTATGAGGTCATTTACATATAGAAATATTACAGCTACATTTGCACAAACAGCCAGTTGAAGAGGGTTTGAAATAGTCATAAAGAACTAAATTATATCTCTGGTGCAAAAAAATAAATAAAAAATCTTGACCTGTTTGCATACATTCATATGAGTGACTATAGAATGAAGTCATTTCTGTGCCAAGAGTTGCACCAAACATAATTGCAAAAAAATTTCTCCATATATATATATATAAAATTACAACTGTATAGTTATTATAATTATTTTACAATTATAATATATATTTTATATATGAAATATATAATTATAATTTATTAAATAATGTTATATATGTATATGTTTCGTTTTTTAACCACCGAATCGCATTGGCTGAGAGGAAAGACACTCCAGATGTCCGTTGGGGAACATTTTATGTGAATAATTTCATAATGTTTTTACTTCAATGCTTTGTATAGTAAATGTATAAACTACAATAAACACTTGCACTTTTACATACGCAGCAGAAGTCCACAGACCATCTCCATTTTCAGCACTAATTATTTAGTCTGAATTTGATGATGCTTTCACTCGCAGAAGCGTATTTTCAGCTCCATTTAACATTTTGCCATGTTTAAATCCATTCTGCAGAAAATGCTAATCAGATTCCATCTGGATCTACATATATGTTGTTATAAAGTATTTACACACCATGGTTTTGTTAACCCAAACACATTACAGGCATGAGAATGAGGAGAAAATGGGAATACTAAATATGTATGCAAAAGGAATCAAAGACGAAATGAAAGCAGATGTTATGTTATATATTTATTTTTTGCATTGCTGGTACACTTGGAAATAAATCAGTTGCCAGCTCTAGTGAACAATAAGCAACATAAGCCAAGCAGTCGCCCCTCATGTCTTCAGTCAGGGCAACGTCATTTCTTTCTATTTAATTTTTTTAAACTCCTTTTATTTTTTGAAGCCACTAGTAAACCATTTTGACACAGCTGAGAAATGTTGAGCATTACAGTCCAAGGTCATCGAAAATGTTTAATCTTAAAAAAAAAAAAAATGCCGAAACAGTTTGGGAGAGAAACACGGACGAAGCAACGAACCTATATTTTGATTGTGCAAAGCACAGAACTATAAAAAGATATATTTATATACAGCAAACGATTCTCTGTAAACATGGTATGTATGTTAGTTTTCAGAAAACATGGTCATATCATAAATACAGGCAACATTGGCATCGGCAAACGTCACGAAATTAACATTCTGGGCTTTTCAGATGCAGCCCTGAACCACAGAAACCAACGGGAATCTGGGCTCAAAATAACCAAAAAAAAAAAAACACCCCGTAAGAAAATACAAAAATAAGATTAATACTGTCAATATTTGTACAAGAAATATATCGTATTTGAAAGGAATACATGTTATTTTTATGGGAAGTGTTAGTGTCGTTCTGAAGAAAGCCAATGGGAAAATGAACGCGTTTGACCGTACAGAAGGGTTTGTTTTTGCTAAAAAGTTGTTTCTCTTCTTTCTAGATAGAACTACTACTACGGCTCCCAAACGGCATTTTTTTTTTTAATTTAAAGCACCATTTCCCCCCTCTAAACAATACTTTGGTTAGAGAAAATATCTGCAAGTGCTATTCAAAACAACATGGCACAAAGTTACTACTAACATCCTTTTTTATTTGTATTTTTAATCTTTTTTTTTTTATCTCTCAGATGTTGAAAAAGTAGTGTATTTCTTTCAAATTACACCTCTGCTATGATTATTATATTTCTGCCGAGCCTGCTCAAAGCCTCTTCATAAAAGTAAATTATGTATAGTTCTTTTTCGTTTCTTTTTTCCGAGTCATTTACAAGCTATGGAACAGTAGCTGAGAGCTGCAGTCTGGGTCGTCCCACGTGACATTTGGCAGTTACAGCTATTTAAACACAGTATCGTTATGTGGGACGTCCGGTTAGCCTCTGTAGAAAGAAGGTATAGTTAAACTCTGTAGGAAAGAAAAGAAATGTGCTTCACATCTTGGGAAAATAATGTTTTACTTAATAATAAGCCTATATTACGCTAACTTATAGAGTAATGGTATAATGTGTAAGAAAATACAAAAATAAGATTAATACTGTCAATATTTGTACAAGAAATATATCGTATTTGAAAGGAATACATGTTATTTTTATGGGAAGTGTTAGTGTCGTTCTGAAGAAAGCCAATGGGAAAATGAACGCGTTTGACCGTACAGAAGGGTTTGTTTTTGCTAAAAAGTTGTTTCTCTTCTTTCTAGATAGAACTACTACTACGGCTCCCAAACGGCGAACAGTAGCTGAGAGCTGCAGTCTGGGTCGTCCCACGTGACATTTGGCAGTTACAGCTATTTAAACACAGTATCGTTATGTGGGACGTCCGGTTAGCAGACCAGGACGTCCGGATCTTCGTAATGTGGCTGCGATAGTGCGCTGTGAGTGAGCACGGTGGCCATGCATATCGAAAAAGTCGTGTAAACTCGAAGCCGAACGCCGCTACGAGACTGAAGGCATCAGTCGTGCCGATGCGGCCGCCAGTGAAATGGTCCGACTAGCTGCTGTTAACATGAATCATGCATCGTTTGGACAGCGTGGAAGGCAGTAACGTTCTGTTCAGGGATGTTTGACACGCATCTGTGTACAAAAATGTTATTGACCACTATGTTAAATGCAAATTTCCCTATAAAACACTTCTAGTTTACAAGTTTGGAGTCTAGATCAGGTTCACGGCACACCACAAGATCAAGGTTTCTACGACGCCGTGTTTGGATAATTAAATAACATCCTTCCGCTTCCCCGACACAACCGAAACCCCTTTATAAAGTTTCTCAGTGGCATCCTACTCAAAGCCTTTAAAAGCTGATCTGGGTTCACATCCTGAGCGTTACTCAAAATACACGAAAAGGGTCTGCGACCTCTCCCAGCACAGGTCCAGCTCAGTACTGGTGCAGGTACGAGGGTCGATGCTCGGGTTTGAGCGGGAAGGTTTTGAAGCCTTTGCTCAGGATCTTGTGCTGGGAAACCTGCTGCTGCTGTTGCTGCTGCTGTTGTTGTGTGAACGGGAAGCCGGAGGACATCCCGGAAGATGTAGGGCAGTCATTGGCTGTCGACCACACCGGAGACTGCAGCATTTGCATGGAGTCCCCCCATTGGCTGGAGGGGATGGTCATCTGGTAGAGGGAAGAGCTGGGATTGGGCATGGTGTTGGTGTTGGTGTGTGAGGAGTGCTGCCAGGGGGCTTTAGGAGGCCAGGTTTTAGTTTTGCTGTCCTGTAACACAAAGAACACAAGACATATTTACATTTATGCATTTTATCCAAAGCGGTACATCCTTGAATGCAATGAAAGTCCTGAGAATCGAACCCATTACCTTACATCCTGGGAATCGAACCCATGATCTGAGAATCAATCCCTTGACCTTGCATATTGGGAATCAAACCCATTACCTTACATCCTGGGAATCTAACCCATGACCTGGGAATCAAACCAATGACCTTGTGTCATAGGAATCGAACATATGGGAATCAAACCCTTGACCTTGCATATTGGAAATCAAACTCATTACCTTACATCCTGGGAATCGAACCTATGACCTGGGAATCAAACCCAAGACATTTCGTCCTGGGAATCGAACCCATGATCTGGGAATCAAACCCATGACCTTTCGTCATGGGAATCAAACCAATGACCTTGTGTCCTAGGAATCGAACATATGGGAATCAAACCCATGACCTTACATATTGGGAATCGAACCCATTACATTACATCCTGGGAATCAAACCCATGACCTAGCACACTGGGAATCGAACCCATGACCTTGGCATTGTTAGCACCATGCTCTACAGTTCTACAATGACAAATGCTGATTGCTCAAGATGGTGAAAACAGTTTAACGTATTTAAAAAGTTTCCACTTGAGTTTCAAAGATTCTAAAAACAAGTGTTTAGTTTCTGAGACATGTAATCTGTGTATTCATGGTGGTCTGATGTTATTCAAATCTTTTAAAAAATAATTTAAAAATAAGTGGCTAATAAAAAAAATGTCAAAAGGTTCAAATACAATATATTTATATTGAACAAATATTGACAGTATTAATCTTATATTTGTATTATGCTACACATTATACCATTACGCTATAAGTTCATCATAAATCATCCAGGTGGATGCTGCACACTGGTGGTGGATGAGGAGATACCCCCTGACAATGTAAAGCGCTTTGAGTGCCTAGAAAAGCGCTATATAAATGTAATGAATTATTATTATTATATAAGTTAACGTAATATAAGCTTAAGTAAAAAATTTTCCCAAGATGTGAGGTAAAATTTTTTCTTTCTTAAAGAGTTTAACTGTACCTTCTTTTGCACAGACATTGTCGCAATAAAAAATGAACTATGTAAAATAAAAATAAAGATTAGTTTAACATTTAAAAAAAAAATTTTTTGTTTTTTTTGTTTTCAATTTTCAAACATTTTTATTCAAATATTATTAATTTTTTAAAATCATGACTATCATGAAGTTTTCTTGGGGTTTTTACATTTAACAACACCTGAAATAACTTTCATAATAAATAATCAGAATCAAATGATCGGACAATTTAAGATCAGAGATCAGAGTCCTCTCTGTGATGTCATTTCCTGGCATCTAACATTGAATTTAATGCGACATCAGAAAATTGTTTAATTAATAATCAAAAATTGTGTTTAATGGGCTAAGTTACAAATACAGTACATTATTACCAATTTGAAATGCATGGGGCGCCAACTATGAACACAAGGTTGTTCATTTTATTTTTGCAGAAAGACAATCAACTCATGTAGCCAGAGTTGGAAAAACTCTTCAAGTTCTTAGAACACCCACTGTTAAACTCCACCTCTTATTATGATGGAATATATATGTGTGGGTGTTTATTGAGTCATTAGTACCTGGTTACTGTCGTCACTGGCGTGGTGGAGAGGAGGAGAGGGCAGAGTGCACACTTCCTGTTCGCCACAGCTGTGTTTCCTAAAAACACACTCAACATGAGGGACACACTCATCTCAAACACACCGTCCTGACAAAATGTTTTGGATAGAAGTGTCTGATAAACAAAATTAAACTCCTACCGTCTTTGTTTAACAGCCGCCACCAGGTCAGGCCCGGAGAACATGGAGAACAGACTGTCCCCATTGGCTGAGGACGCCTCGTCACTCGAGCTGGCCGAATCCCCCTGATTGGCTGACCAGCCGCTGTTGACCGCCTCCCTGCTCGAAAACAAACATCGATATTAACATATAGAACTAGTATTAACTGCAATATTTACACTATGGTTCAAAAGTTTGGAATAATTACGATTTTTTTTATATTTTTAAATAAGTCTCTTCTGCTCACCAAGGCTGCATTTATTTGATCAAAAATACATAAAAAATGTGAACTATTATTACGATTTAAAATGTAAATCTGTTTTCTATGTGAATATCTGTTAAAATGTAATTTATTCCTGTGATCAAAGCTGTATTTTCAGCATCATTACTCCAGTCTTCAGTGTCACATGATCTTCAGAAATCATTCTAATATGCTGATTTGCTGCTCAAGAAACATTTCTGATTATTATCAATGTTGAAAACAGTCGTGCTGCCCAATATTTCTGTGGAAACTGTGATACATTTTCTTTTACAGGATTGTCTGATAAACCGTTCAAAACAGCATTTATTTGAAACAGAAATCTTCTGTAGCATTATACATTTCTTGGCACTAAAATATTAAGCAGCAAAAACAAATTTTCAGCATTGATAATCGGAAATGTTTCTTGAACCGCAAATCAACATATTCAAATTTTAATGAAATTAAAATTTTATTTTAAAGGGGTCATATGATGCTGCTAAAAAGAACATTATTTTGTGTATTTGGTGTAATGAAATGTGTTTATGCGGTTTAAAGTTAAAAAAACACATTATTTTCCACATACTGTACATTATTGTTTCTCCTCTATGCCCCGCCTTTTTGAAACGCGTCGATTTTTACAAAACTAATCGGTCTGAAAAGCGAGGTGTGCTCTGATTAGCCAGCTATCCAGTGCGTTGTGATTAGCCGAATACCTCAAGCGTGAGA
>NW_015627890.1:203780-208467 GCF_001515625.1 Sinocyclocheilus rhinocerous
GACTCTTAACTTTTATAAAGAATACCTCTTTGGATTTGAGACTTTAGTCTTTGCAACTTTACAGATCTTCTTTATGCACCAAGAGCTTGTAACACTCTAAAGAGAAAGGAAAAAATGAAATCGCATCATATGACCCCTTTAAATTGTAATATTTCAAATTAATACTGTCTTTACTGTATTTTTGATCAAATAAATGCAGCCTTGGTGTTCAAAAAATTCTATTGGAATAAAAAATAATTATTACAAACTTGACCGGTAGTGTATGATCGCAAAACCAGCAGAGTACCTTGTTGAGCAGGTATTGAGAATTTTGAGAACTTCATCTCTAACTTTTCCACAGCAAGCAAAATTGCAACACTAACATTTGATTTGAAGGTGTTTGATTGTCAATGAACACATTTCCTAGCATCCAAATTGCAGGAGATAAATGATGCTGGTCAATGCTAGTGTTTGTTGTGCAACAGAAAAGATTATTTACGGTGATTTACACACCTGTCTCTCTAAAGGATTGATAAATGGATTTTAGCATGCAGTGCAGGAAATTTCAGACTGTATTTGATGTGCTTAAAAATGAAATGCATCAGAAATCAAGAGTTCAAGTGCAGCTCTACTGGACTTTACGAAGTAAGAAAATGGAAACTGAAATAATTCATCATGGATAAAACACGGAGATGCTGTGCTGTGATTGGTCGGAGCGTCTCTCACCCCTCGCTGTAGTACTCTGGGTGTGTCCAGCCCCTGTGCTGCTCGTCTGGGTGTGGCCAGTTACTGCGGGTGTTGCTGGGCCGACGAACATGCTGTGCCTGCCGCTTCTGCTGCATGGCCTGATTGACCCCGGCAACATAACGCGCAAACTCTGGATCCGAGCCCACTGACGGAGAGAGAGAGAGAGAGTGATGTGTGTCGCTGTGTCCTGCTCTTTGTTTAAACTGTCCAGCACAGCAGAAACACATAAGAGTCCAACACACACAGAGACCAGCAATGCACTAAAGTGACCTGCTGCACCACAGTAACTACTACATACACACACATACAGTATAAAAACCATGGCACATTCAACTATGCACTAATGAGAAAACACTTAAGTAATAGGTAATACAATTGTGTTGTGATGTGACAACCCCTTATATTACATGCATTCAAGTGTGAGCATCTAACTAAATTCATTACATTAAAATTACACTGTCAATTTGATACATTCTCTCAGAGTGATTAATTCTAAAGAAAATATTGCAATAAAAGTAAGGCAATTAATCAAGTGCAGATGGAAACATGAACGCATAGATCACCATTTCATAAATGTAAAAACTGCTGTGACTGCTTCAGTCTTTCGAACCTCACTGAAACAAGGGGTCGTGGGCAATATTAGCTCAAAAAGCAAAAATAAATAAATAAATAAACCCCCCCCCCCCCAAAAAAACACAAAACACTAAAAATAGTACAGCAGTAATAGTACTACAGTATAATAAAAGTATTTAATGATGATATGGCCGATTGAAACAAATGTAAAAAAAAAATCATAAAATACAAAAATCAGTGTTGTCAGAATCAGTGTTCTTACTGTTTACTAAAACTATTAAAACAATTTTATAATTGAAATGAAGCTCAAATAAAATATAAATATTAGATGAAACACTTAAACTTAAAAAACCTAAACAAAAATTATAAATGCTGCCTTGGCAACTAACAGAAATAAATTGGTTAAGTACAAAAATGACTAAAACTGAAATAAAAATAAATAAATCTAAAAATATATATATAAAAAATAAAATAAGAATAACAAAAGTAAAAAAAAAAAAAAAAAGATTAAAATGAAACTGAAAATATAACAAAATATTTAATATTTAATATAAAAAAAACAAATGTGTGACAGTTCCAGCTAAAAACACATTTACTTACAAGTTCTTATACTGTAAATATACATAAGAAAATGTCTTTTTAGCTGGGACTGTCATACATTTGAAACGGTTTTATTATCTGTTTTTGAAAAAATATTTATACTTTTATCATTTTTATATTTTGTATAATTTTTTAGTAATTTCTTGTACTTTTGTAATTTTTATTAGTTTTTTAGATTTTTGTAATATTTCTAATTAGCTTTAAGTCATATAGTAATGTTTAGAATTTATCATAAATAATTTTAAAAAGTATATATACATACATATATATACACACACACACACACAAACATATATAAAGTGTAATGGCTTAATGTAAAATGATCAGAACTTTCATTCTCTTCCATGCGCCAGAGTTTTGCTCTGATACTCTAACACTACAAAACCTATGATGAACCCGTCTGAGCTGACCGGTCTCTGCTCACCTGCAGGGTCAAAGGGCATGGAATCTCCCAACACCCCGAACAGACTCTGGTCACTTTGGTCTCGGTTGGGCCAGGTGTTGTTCCGTGGTCCCTGTGGGGGCTTGTGGCCGAGCATCTCAGACATCATGCTGTCCATGTACGTACTGACCAGCCCCAGACTGTAGAGGTCAGAGCTGAGGTCCGGCAGGCCAGGGGCGGGCCACTGCGTCAAGGGCCCGATGGGCGAGAGGCCTCCTAAAGGACCCTGGGGCCACTTGCTGGGGGCTCTTGGCTGCGGGGGCTGCTGGGTAGAGAGCTGCGGGGAAACGGGTGCTGTTTGCTGCGGCTGACCGATCGGCTGCAAGAGATGCTGGTAGAACGGCAGAGTCTGTGAGGTCGGCTGCGACTGCGGCTGCGTTTGCTGCTGTTTTGGTGTTGACGGAAGCTGCTGCTGCTGCTGTTGTTGCTGCTGTGTTTGTTGCTTCAAGGTTTGCGCCAACATTTGAGACACTTGAGACTGCGAGGTGAGCGGAGCCGCTCCGCTGGGCGGCTTCAAGTCGGCCGCATTCGTAGACGCCACAGAGTTCCTCCTCTTCACCAGCGGAGACGCCTGCTGGGATTTCCCCATGTTGAACCCCGATAGGAAGTCGATGACGTCTTGCATCTCCTGGTCGGTGGGCAAGTTCATGCCCTGCTCGTCTGCGGATGAGCCGTTGGCGGTCTGCGCGTGGCTGGGGTCAGGTGTGCATGGCATGCTGCTCATCTGCAGGAGGCTGCGCAGGCGGCCGGATTTGTCGTCCGAGCTGCCGCTGCTCCGTGACGGCGTGCTGGGGATGGAGTAACTGCCGCCTGCGCTGGAGTTGGACGAGGTTTTCTTGGTGAAGCGTGAGGTGAGTTTGGAGATGGTTTTGGGGAGGCCGCCGGAGGATTTGGTGCTGTTCCCGGGAGGAAGATCGATGGGGCCGCCGTAATCAGTCGTGTCTCGTTGTAGCTGGATCTGAATGGTGGGCAAACTCTGTTCCCTACGCACAGAAACACCAGCAAGCAATTACATCATCAATCTATGTTATTTTAATATCATGGAGATGGTATTATAGTTTTTATTAGAATTTTGAATTTGTTTTTATTTTTATCTTTTACATTTCAATTTTACTTAAAGTTTTAATTATGTCATTGTGTTTTTATAATTTCTTTTGTTTGTTTATATATATATATATATACACACACACACACGTATGTTAGGGATGTAACAATTCACTCAACTCACGATTTAATTCACGGTACTGATTTCACTATTCAATTTTCTGAACAAAATTAGATTTAAGACAAATTATAAATGAAAAGTTGTCCTTTTATTATTGCTTGGACAAAATGCTGCACATTTCTTTCTGAAACAGAAATATGTCAAATATCAAAACTAAATTGAAATTTTAAAACAAACCCCAAATCGAATCAAATAAATAAGACAAAAACAAACTCTTCATATAAACAAAGGCTTTGCCTGTACTCTTTCCATTCAAAATTAGAGGCAACAAAGATGCTGAATACATGCAGCATGAGCAGTTTTTTTAATCTAAATTAGATTGTATAATTTGAAATTTTAAACCAAAAACAGAATGGTCTGACTTTAGTTTTGTGAAACTATATTACATAAAACATCTGCACGAAACAAAAGCCCTATTCGCACGGGAGGTAATTAGTATTACCTGGTGACCTCCAGTCATTTGTAATAATTGCGGAGGTTGTCTGTAATCTTAATCCCGTGCGAATCGGCCATGTCTGTAATTTGTAAAGTAAAAATTCCCCCGAAAATGACCTACCCTATTTTGCCGAACACCGAGGTCCTGTGATAATATTAGTCCCGTGCGAATCGGCATCTCTGTGATTTGGCCAGCATTTGGCACGTCGTATATCATTTTTCGAGGTTTGTGTTTCCTGTGCGCCTTTTTATCCATCTTTCGCGAAGAATGGAGCTGCGTTGGAGTGTTTGATAGTATTTTGGTTGCTGTCATATCGCTACACCATACAATTTGCAGAAAGAGAAAGCTGAAAAGGTTTTCAGGTTAATGTGTTACAAATAAATCAAGCATAAAGCTTGAGGTATTATTTTAACCTGGTGAAATGTAAATGACACAGGGCACGAATCTATACAGATTTTTTTTAAATCCATCTAACCGGACCATAGAACGGGACTCTCAACGTAAACAAAGCAGCGCAGCGGCGGCGCTTATGAATGCTGCTTTAATATGCATTTTACAGAGACGAGATGAAGAGAAAATATCATCTAAACTTTTCTTAAAACAGTCAGTTCCCCTCAGAGATACATTCATATAAACTCCCACCCCAAATGTATCGCGATTCGTTTAACATCTCAAAACGATTTGA
>NW_015627890.1:208698-236093 GCF_001515625.1 Sinocyclocheilus rhinocerous
TATATTATATTATATTAAATGAATAACAATTTTATTTTATAGAATCTATTTTACAAGGATTTTGTGGGAAAAAAAGATTAATAATAATAATAATAAACTATAATTATATACCTGTATATAAGAAATGTCTTTCTGAAAAGATTTCCTTTTTATTACTTTTTTGTTTCATTTTTTTAATGTCTATATAGTTTTTTTTTCCACTTCTAATTTTACATATTTTTGCACATCAAGTTAAACTAAAGGAAAATGAGAAAGGTTGCCTTTGCAACTTGCTGAACTATTAAAGAAAAAAAAAAAATCACCTTATATTTCAGTTAACGTTTAATTTATTTTGAGTAAAATAAAATGTTTTTTTGTGTTTCAGTTAACTACAATTACCCGGTCTACAATTAACTAAGTCTAGATTTAACAGAAAGTGGCCAATTCCGGTTTCCTTTCACTGAGCGCAACTAAGGTATGAAGTTATGATTGCAGCACTAATGCTGACACTGACTTGCGCTCCTTCCAGCGCTGGAGGTCAAACACAGCCGTGTAAAGCACATCCACCAAGCCGAGGGTCTTCTCGGGATCCAGACTGCGCTGCAGCAGAGACATCGTCGCTGGATCCTCCTTCAGACACCTGCAAGACAAAAAGTACATTTAGAAGATAAGATTAGATTTCACTTTTATCCATTTTATTTTACTGTTGTATTTTACAGTTTTATTTTATTTCACCAGGAAAGGCTGTTCTCACGGTAAACTTAGGAGCAGAGAAAATAGATAAAACAAATGAAATACACATTTTTTTTTTTTTTTATTTAACTATATTTTTCTCACAACAATATAAGAATCTAGCAATTATATAACTTCTTTCAGTTTAATATTTAATAGAAAAGAGGATGCTTTTCCTGAAACTGTCTCAAATTGACCCAAATTAACAAGGGTTAATATCTTCATTAAGAGCATAATGATTTATTTTATTCACACACAGCATTAGTCATCTCTACTTTGAATAAATGGCAAATAAAGCATCTTGAACTCTAGTAACCTGCAGCCAGAGAGGATGTGGATCTACTGACGGTGCTACTGAGATTCAATTAACTGCTATAATTACCATAAATATTGCCGTATACGGTTACTCACCATGTAGAAGGAACCTGGATCACAACTTTAGATCCTTCAAGAGAGATCTGAGGGGCGTAAGCTTCCTTATTCTCAATCTGAGCCGTGTCAACCACAACCTGCACACACGCACATCATCAGGTTTAATAACTGTACTGAACACACCGTCATGAAGATCTGCCAGTATAAATCATGTGTTGCTCGTTCAGTGATCATAATCAATCATTTCTCAGACAAACTAAGTGGACGCTTGAGAGCCCCAGTAACCCGGCTTTTCATCACTGTCAGAGAGCCATTTCCATCCGAAAACACAAATGCAACATTTCCCACAGTTCTTGAAAAGAGGCTGTGAAGCCACGCCATGCATTGGCGTTTGAAACGGAGAAGGCGTTTCCTATTAAACAGGAAGTGGGCTATTGTTATTAATAGCACAGGTGTATCCTCAATGTGACTCAACTGACTGAATGAGACTCTCCACTGAAAACACACATACATACGCGCCCAAAGGTCACGGTCACGGTCACTCTGACCACACACACGGCAAGGACAGAAACAGCGTCATGGAAACCACTTTATGATTATTCAGAAATTATTTTCCTGTAGCCGGAGGCCTTTTCCAAATCCTCAGCATTCAGACTTTCTTTCTTTCTTTCTTTCTTTTGCGTCAACATTGCTGACAGTGAGTTCATGAAATTATTCTGGAATATCAGGGTTAATAAAAAAAATTGTTACTTGAATTTAAATAAATGTTAATGAAAAATGTAAGCTTATTTCGGCAATTAGTTTTATTTTTACTCAGTTTAACCATATGTACTGAAAAACTAAAACTTAAATAAAAATGTAAAAACCGGGTCCCACTTCATATTAGGTGTCTTTAACCACTTTAACTACTACGGTAACACTTTATTTTAATGTTACACGTTACATGTACTTACTATTATAATAACAATTAATTATGCATAATTACATGCAAGTAACCCTAAACCAATACAGTAAGTACATGTAGTTAATTAATATTACCACTACTACTATAGAAATTAATTACAGATGTAATTATAGAAAGGTATTCTTAAAAATAAGTACATGTAAAAACATGTAGGTACACAAGAGTTCATTGTATCAAATTATTAATTTACATGCAATTACATAGTAGTCAAAAACACAATATAAAGTAGTTCCAAAAAAAAAAACAATTATAAAAAAAAATATATATATATATATTAAATAAATAAATACAAGTGACAAATTTACAACTTTAAATTTAAAATGAAAAGATAATTTATTTAAAAAAAAAAAAAAAAAATCTTGATACTAAAATAACACTGTTCTGGATTGGACATATTAGTTAATATTGGTTGATAGAACGTTTAATAGAAAAGAAGATGCTTTTCCTGAAACTGACTCAAATTGACCCAATTTTAATAAAAATAATGAAATCATGAAAACAAAAGGTTCCTAGGCTGTTACGAGCACTTCTCAGGTCAGATTAGCTACTGAATATGCTAACATTTGTGAGGTTTATGAAATCAAATCTTTCAAGGACAACTCATAGTTTTCTTTGAGACACATTTAGAAGCAAGCAAATATTATATGATGATACATGAGTCCATTCTACTACAGATAGATCATTGCATCATATGCACCCACTTCTAAACGTCATTGATAAACAGATCAAATGTAAACTACCTTGAATGCATTAAAGCAATGTAAGTCACTTTGAATAAATGTATAAATGTAAATGCAACACAAAAAAGTGGTTGATGGTTTTATAAGCGTATTATAAGTGGCCCATTCCTGTCTGAAATAAGCTGTAATGTGGATCAGACTTTAAGCCGTCAGTCAAGCGTGTGAAACTCACCAGTCCAGCCTGTCCAAACAGCAGCTGAACGGCCGTCTTACAGGCTCCTCTCCAGCTGGAGGGACACACCTGGTTCAGCACCTCTGTGACGGGGGAATCGTCCCGCACGGCCACACCGTTCTGATCCACCGCATCCTTGATCAGCTGCAGCACAGCATGCTGGGAAAGAGGTTTCATTGAATTTAGATGATTCTCTTTACTGTAATGTGCATGAATGTTTTACTGCACAATTTAAACAACACTACCATTAAAAAATTGAATGTGATCGATAAGATGTTTCTGAAAGTCTGCATTTATTTGATCAAAAATACAGTAAAACGGTGAAATATTATTACAATTCAAAACAACTGTTTCTATTTGAATATACAGTCAAATGTAATTTATTCTTGTGATGCAATTCTGAATTTTCAGCATCATTACTCCAGTCTTCATGATCTTCAGAAATCATTCTAATATGCTGATTTGCTGCTCAAGAAACATTTCTGATTATCATCAATGTTGAAAACAAGTTTGTGGAAACTGTGATTCTTTGATGAATAGAAAGTTCAAAAGAACAGCATTTAATTGACAGAAATGTTTTGTAACATTATAAATGTCTTTACTGTGACTTCTGATCAATTTAATGCATCCTTTCAAAAAAAAGTATTAATTTTTCACCAAAATCTTACTAACCCCAAACTTTTGACCAATAGTGTGTATTGCATTTAAAGGGAGAACATGCTTACTTGTCATGAAAATAATGAAAAACTGCTAAATGGTCTTATAAGAGACTAATTTTCCTGTTTTGGATGTGAAATATGAGCCAGAAATCTTCACAAATGGGTAAAACAAACAGCCTGAGATCTGCACGCTTCACCTAGTTTTATCCTCTCTTATTTTTGTACTTGCTTTCAAGGAAAACATTTCCAGCTGGGATCTCATCCCATCTCAAGTCATCATTCATAAGTGTGTGTTCTGGGTACCATTTTAAGCTTGAGGTTATCTGATGCGCTTTCGCTGAAAGAAACTCCTCGGAGGAGATGAGAGCCGATCTGGACGGGGATTGTGGGTAATTCACACTGGATGGGCTGAGACGTGGTGTGAAAGCGTCCGGCCTGCTGGGCCTCGGCATCACTGCAGCAGCCCTGCAAAAAGCACACAATAAAATCACATGACTGAGCCAAATAAATGACAACACACAAGTGCATGTGCCTGTGCGGATAAAATCGTAAAGTCATGCTTACAAGCAACAGGCTGCAAAATGAGCACTTCTGAGGAAGAATTAATCGCTGGAAGGCTGCAATGGTTTCATGGCATCAAAACCTTGAATGTTTTATTTACATTTATTCATTTGGCAGTACTTACTGCCAGCACTTACATTCTTCAACTTACAGTTGAAGAACACAACCAGCGATTTCCCCAGTGACTCATTTGAGGTACAAAGTAAAAGAACTGTGGTTTGTTGTTTTAGAAGTCAGTCAAAAGGTCTCTTCCCGTCTAAACAAATAGTTCTTATCCAGAATATGATGCAAAGTGGATCACACACTTGATGTGGACAGTCAAACGTCTGTTTCTGTGCCACTACTGAACACATGAACCTCCAGAAAGCAGCTTTAATCTGCACTAAACTGTAATTCCACACACGACAAACATACCTGCAAAGCTGCTTCCACTGATTTGGGATTAAGGTGAAATCCGGCCTTCAGCGCGTATTCACTGTGACCCAAAGAGTCTAACGCCGCTTTATACGCCTGCAACACACACACACACACACAGAGCCTTATTAATGTCAGTGGGTCATTTATTGGCTCAAAATAAGCCTCATTATAAACATATTTGAGTTATAGAATTTTTATACATTTTTATTACATTAGTGAATATCTCTATTCAATAGCGTGTAACATTTTACTTATAAAGTCCTGCAGGTGATCAACAAATTCTTTAAAACAAAACTATTACATGTACTCAAATAATATGAGCTGATATAAACATTGTTTAAAATATTTTTTGAAATATAGCATGTCATATACATTAAATACTAGGTAATATCACTTTTTTTCCAATTATATATATGCTTTTCAGTTCTGACTGATGCATTTGAGTCAACAAGCCCTGAAAATATTATTTTTAAATGATTATCATTTGCATCAGTCAGAACTGAAAAGGATAACAGACTGGACATCGCAAGATAAGATTAAAACGAAATCAAACAGATACTGAAAAGGCTCTTGCAGTGTTTGAAGGAGATCCACATTAACACTAACACTACTAACAATACTAACACTAACAATCACAGCAATAACTACAATGTTCTGGTAGAAACTTGTTCCGGTGGTGTTCACCTGTAGAGCGTTGTTGATCTTGGCGTTGAGCTCTTTGAGCTGGTGTTCAGGGATGGAGGTGTTCTGAGAGCAGAAGAGCTGCTGTACCTGAATGCCAGACAGACAGCCGTCTCTCCCTCTCTCCCTGAGACACGCCGTCACCTGAAACACACACACACACATTTCACATACAAAACACTGCGTCCTGCCACACTGCTGCTGCTAATCTTATTTATGCACTTCATTTTTAAGTAGTTTAGGTACATAATATATTCAATTATTATTATGCAAAAATACTAAAAATAAATACTATACTATAAAATAAATACTAAATAATATACATATGTGACCCTGGAGCACAAAAGCGGTCTTAAGTCGCTGGGGTATATTTGTAGCAATAGCCAACAATACATTGTATGGGTCAAAATTATCGATTTTTCTTTTATGCCAAAAAACATTAGGATATTAAGTAAAGATCATGTTCCATGAAGATATTTTGTAAATTTCTCACCATAAATATATTAAAAATCATTCTAATATGCTGATTTATTATTAGAATTATCAATGTTGGAAACTGTTGTGCTGCCAAATATTTTTTGGGAAACTGCGATACTTTTTTCAGAATTCTTTGATTAATAAAAAGTTAAAAAGAACAGCATTTATTCAAAATATAAATCTTTTCTAAGAATATAAATCTTTTCTATCACTTCTTAACAATTTAACATATCCTTGCTGAATAAAAGTTCTAATTTCTTTCAAAAAAAGAAAGAATAAAAATGTACTGACCCCAAACTTTTGAACGATAGTGTATATTGTTAGAAAAGATTTCTATTTTAAATAAATGCTCTTCTTTTTAACTTTATATTCATCAAAGAATCCTGAAAAAAAAATGTATCAAAAATCGTTCTGATCCCAAACTTTTGACCGGTAGTGTATATATATAATAAAATGTAATGTAAATAATTCATACATTTTAAAATCATTATGTCAGGGCTGGTTAATTCAAATGCATCAGTGTTTATTTTATCTGAAATATTTAGGTAAGTATTTGAGGTAGCATGCAGTCTAAACTGAACAGGATGACAGACTGGACATCACAAAGTAATATTTTGACAATTAATGGGTGAACTACAAAATTTGATTATTTTTTATTAAAGGGGTCATATGATGCTTTTTTAAAGATCATTATTTTGTGTATTTGGTGTAACAGAATATGTTGACATGCTTTAATGTTCAAAAAACACATTATTTTTAAAATACTGTACATTATTGTAGGTCCTCTATGCCCGTGTTAGAACGAGGCATTTTAGGGGGGCGTGGCAGAGTCTTAACTTTGATAAAGAATATCTCTTTGGTTTTGAGACTTTAGTCTTTGCAACTTCAGGGATCTTATCTATGCACAATCAGCTTGTAACACTCCAAAGAGAAAGGAAAACTTGAAATCTCATCATATGACCCCTTTAAGACAATAAATGGGTGAATCTCACAAATAATGGTTGGTCGTGCATTGATTGGTGGTGTTCGTACCTCTGACGCTCCTTTCCAAGAGCGGACGGCCTCCTCCAGCTCCGTCAGGGGCCCGGGGCTCGTGTTCTGCGTGTGGGCATTTCCGTGTCTCTCTTGAACCTGCGCTAGCGCCTCGGCCAGGCAGGACTGCGCCACCGGCTGGACTTTCTGCAACGCCTGTGACAGGAACTGGAAATGCACCTGCATCACCGTCAGGAAGCAGCGGCCCAGCACCTGCGAAAGAGTTACATCAAACCTTTAACCACAAAACAACATCAAAACTGACTTTCAATCACGCCCTAATAAATCCGTGTTATTTATCTATATATGCTTTTATGTCTACAGTAATGGCACTTTTGTGTATAATCACCGTGTATCTGTTTGTATTGCTTTTGTAAATAAATAAATAAATAAATGTGTCTTATTTCTGCACAAATTAAAGCATGTTGTTGTTGTTTTTTTATCTGTTTTAATGGCTTATTTCAATTTTAAGAAACAAAAAGCATGTCTAATAAATTTAATTCATAAAACTTTAAGAATTTTATAATTTAATTCGATTTTTTACAATAATTGGAGTATATGATGTGTTTTTTTCTGGCTTTAAGATTTAATACAAATTTATTAAATGAAGCCATAAAACAATAATTGTATTACTCTATTAAAAATATTAATAAAAATTATTTTTTTCGTAAACAAAAAGCTGCACAACAGAGGTTTACTGATTAAATTAAAATGTGGAAGAAAAAAATGTGTGATAATCCTTAAAGTTGTAATAATTTTATAAAAAAATGTATATTAATAATAATAATAAATATTATCATTGTTTATTTATTAATATTATTATTATTATTCTTTGCTGGTCTTATAGTGAGATTCATCAATGCATGTTACTCTGCAGAAAAAAAGTCTGCTTTGATCAAAAAAGGCCACACAAGGTGATGTTTTTACATAAAAACAAAACAAAATACCAGAAAACACTGCACAGAAAAAGAATCAGCCTTTAGCGTTGTCAAAAGCAGGGATCGTTTTTCTGAGAATGAGATAAAGGGGATGTTTCTAAGCTTTCCTTATGTCATGTGTTCATTAAAGCAGTCTTTACATCATAGAAGAGACTTCAAAAACACCAATCAGGCCAGAAACAGGCACGTACATCTGGTGCGGATGTTTTTTTAATAAGCAGAACCCAAACCACACACCAAATGAGACATGAAACCCCTTCGAGGTCAACGCAGCAGACCGCGCTTGATGCTCCGGGAAACGGCGGTCGATCCCGGTAGCAACGAGCGCGTTCAAAACATTCCCCGACACAGATGCATTCTGAGCAGATTTACAGAGTCACTGCCGTATCACTTCCTAAACAGAGAGTCTTTCCTGACTCACGGAGTCTTACTCATCAGGACGAGAGCGTGGAGACAAGCTCGTAAAAATAATGAAATAAAGACACAGGATCGGCATCTGCTCAAACCACTTCAGTCAGTTCACTGCGTATGATTTCACTAAATAACTTGAATTTTGTAGATCGAGTCAGAATTGCGATGCATGAATTGATTCCTTCCCCCAGCTGTTCATAAAGTGTCACCCCCACCACAGCAGAAAGGGTTTCTTTTACAGGTATCTGCTGAAAATATCTACAGGCCAAGTTGTAAAGACAGAAATATGCTGTCTTGTGCAACAGGAGACAGGAAAAACAAGGCGGCGCCAGTTTCAGTCTTTCACCGCTCGTGCAGAAACACCTGAGAGCTGACAGCGGATATAGACGACAGATTTGGACACACCGCTAATAAGGGCATAAATCAACTAACTGTATTATTAAAGGCTAATTTAAAGGTTTCAGGGCTCGTTCACTTGTTGGCGACGGAACAGGAAAGATATGGACAAGTGAAACTTACAACATAGCTCAACTAAAACCTTCTAAGGGTCCATAATTATAAAAAATAAATAAATGAATAAAATAAAATGCAATTACATAAATAAATAAAGGATTGAGGCTTTTAAAACATGAAATACTGTAAAAAGTAAGGAAATTCTAAAATTAATTATATTACTGTATAATTAGGCCTGTCACGATAACAACTTTTTGTTGTGCGATATATTGCCCCAGAAATAATTGCGATAAGCGATATTATTGCCATTTTTTTATGTAACAGCATAATAATGCAAGAAGGCCTACACACTTCCAAATGACAACAAACTTTTAATTTTTAAGAATGTTTAGATCATGGAAATTAAGTATCAAAATATAAGATACCTTAAAAAAACTTAATAAATAGTAAATAAACATTTTCTAACAAAAGTAACAAGTAGAAAAAAAGAAAAATGCACAAAGAACTTGTATGGAGATTTTTCCATCTACAGATTTTTTCCTGACCTTCTTTTCTCTGTAAATGAAGGGTGCACACTATTGCTGAAAAACACAATCACTACTCAGCAGTCAGATGTCCGTACGCACAAAGGCACAGATCCCTAAACAAGGCCATATCTGCAGATGAAACTGTTTGTAGAAGCACTTTTTAAATTAGTACCTCATGACTACACCACGTTATGTACGAGAAGCTGCAAAAGACACAGGCACAAGTGGAATGTACAAAACATGGTGACATAAATTTGTAAGTAAATATAATGGGTGATATATTGCGTCACCAAAAATTATTGAGGTCATGAATATATATTGCGCGATAAGTCGATATATTGATTATTGCGACAGGCCTATGTATAATGTAATTTAACACTGATAGATAACATTAACAATTAATATAAACATTAATATAGAATAATATTTAATATTACTAATTATTATTATTAAAACAATATTGAAATAGGGAAAGAACAGTGCAAATAAAAAATATAAACTAAAGTGTCTAAACACTTTATTATTAATAGTGTTATCATTATTATTATTATTTATTATTAATTATATTGACTATGATGATGATAATAATAGTAAATATTAGTAAATATTAATAATACAATATTAATATGATATTTTGTATCGTTGTCATCATCATTATTAATAATGATTCATTATTAGTATTAGTATTATTATGACAATAATACTGAAATGGGGAAAGAACCGTGTGAAAGAAAAATAGAAACTAAAGCGTCTAAAAAGAGTGTATTTTCAAGATCAAGAACACAGAAAGCAAAGATTATTGTTTTGGTGATTTGATTCGCATTGCATCCTTAACGGTAAAGTAAATTCAATGCATTTCTTAAAAAATCATGCAGAATCAATCTGGGTGAACATAAACTAAACTAAATAATAACTAAACCATCTAAACTAATTGTCCAGCCCAGATTTAGACGAGGCTTGAACAGCAGTGTTGTGTCTTCCAATCCATCGTCAGCTGTAAATATGGACTTATCCATAAAAAAAATCTCCCAGGATCAGCATTCATCACTGTATTTTTATTGAGGGCACCCAAAAAGAACGCTGCTGATTGGCTCAGCAGTGCAGTGGGGGTGTAATTCTGTAGCGACGCTTCATTGAGACAATCTTGGTGTCAGCTAACACCCCGGGGACGGGAATACCCTGCTGTCGCCCTGCCAGCCCAATGTAAACAGGAGAATCAACTTGCTCCTGAGATTCCCGCCAGGCAGGAAGGGCCACTCGCAAACAAAACGCTCATTAGCAAACACAAGACGCTGAATAGACACTGTAAAGTCTGTGCTGTGTTTACAGAGAGCGCTAATATGCGTGCATTCAAGAAATACTTCCTCTGGTTCTGTTCACGAGTTCAGCAGGCCGCAGTTCAATAAACAGTGACATTTTCATGCATATCTGGCAGCTGAAATGCTTTGGCAAAACACCGGATGTGTTTTAAAGCAGCAGAACTGGTATGTTTTTTACGTTCTGTACGAACCACAAGCCTTGTTCACAAGACGAGACGAAAATACAAGACAAGCCGAAACTTTCCAGAGCAGTTGCTGTAAAAATTTCCGGGCGAGTATTCAGGACGTTTTTTTTTCGCTTCTGCAAACATTATAAAACACTTTCAATATTTGAAAACATCCCACAGCAAACACGTTCAGGCGGAAAGAATTTGGAATTGCCAGAATATTCCGTTTCATACTTTTGAAAACTTTGGCGTTTTGTGTTTAGCGCAAGGTTCCGTTGGGACTCCAATCTGGTCTGTAGAGAGCTGCAGGTCTGGCTCGGGTCCCTGCTGCAGCACGCCCGTTTTAAAGGCCTGTGGTGTGAAGCCTTCCTGCTCGGAGCGTGACCACATCCACCAGGGCACAAACCCTCGCTCATAAAGGCATCATTGCAGCTTATATGTGTCCCTCGAGTAGAGACATGGAGACTGACCAGCGCGGCTCAACTCACACGGCCAACCGCACCAGCTAGAAAGTATGTTCACTTGGAGAGAGACGGTTAGAGAGAGAGCATCTGACTTCCGAAAATATCTCTGAACAGAGGAATTCCTCTATAAAAGATCTGGAGGCCTCTTCTCTCTCCGTCTTTGAAAAATAATCAGTGTCTGAGGAACAACAGTGGCCTGATGGTGAGCATCTCCTGCTAGAGCAAACGGCACAGGTTGCAAAAACTGCTAAACAGAGTTTCTGATGTGAATTACATAAAAAAAAAAAAATAAAAAATAAATAAATAAAAAAGAGCGAGAGCTTTCCAAAATTCACAGGCTCTAGAAAGTATGTTCACTTGGAGAGAGATGGATAGAGAGAGAGAGAGCATCTGGTTTCCGAAAATATCTCTGAACAGAGGAATTCCTCTATAAAAGATCTGGAGGCCTCTCTTCTCTCCGCCTCTGAAAAATAACCAGTGTCTGGAGGAACAACAACAGCTTGATGGTAAGCATCCACTGCTAGAACAAACGTCACAGGTTTCGTTCCAGGTAGGGCTGGATTTATAAGGATTCCTGTCCGGTCCTTCTAAAACTGTACTTTGAGTGAGACACTTAACCCCTTAGTTGCTAGTCTTACACACAGACTGTTAAAAAGAGATTCTAAAGTGAATTAAAAGGGCATTTATGGATATTCTAGAGTTTTAAATAGTTGCACAATAAATTTGCGTGGGGAAAAAAATCAAAATATTATTGAGTTTTCTGATAAAAACTGTGATTGAATTAAAATGTGATTTATGAAATACAAAAAAAAGCTACAGGTTTGCTGTGCTTTTTTGTATGGCTGCACAATTTGGCCCAATTTTTTATGAGTATATACTGGCATGACTATGAATAATAATAATCTTTATTATTATTATTATTATTAATAACAATAATAATACATATATAATTAAATAATTTAAATAATTTAAAATAATACTACTAATTAGTTAGTAATAGTTAATTGCTATTTAGTTACAGTTGTAGTAATGTTGTCATTTTATTAGTTTTTTATTATGTCTATATAGGCTTTTTATTAAGTTTTAGTTGTATTTAATTTGAGTTATTTCAGTACTAGTAAAAGTAAAGTAATTATAATAATAATTAAAATATTTATAACAAAATTAAGTACAACAAAATAATAACATAACAACATTAAGAAATATTAATATTGTAATATTTCATTGTAACATTTAAAAAAATTGTATTTAAAAAAAGAATATAATTTTTGTAAGTATTGTTATTAATTACAAAAAATTTAAATACTTACAAAAATTATTATTCTATTATTTTTCATAAATACTATATGTTATTTTGCAATGAAATATCACATAATATGAAATATAACATACTAATACTTATATAACATACATATTTTCCCCTGTATTTCTTCATTTTCAAACGTTTAACCAGCCTTTATTTCAGTTGAAAGTTACAGGGAGATCTTAAAGCTTCTCTTTTGTTAAAGCCAGTTTATACGTGACTGCTAAGACGTTTTTTTTAAAGACCTTTTTGTAAATGCACATTATAAGCAACCTAAACTCAAAGCAGAAGCAAAGAAGAGTTTGTGTGGAGCAGCATTTGATGTGAACAGAGACACTGAAAACACCAGATCATGAGCTGCTCATGTGTAAACAAAGTTTACACACACAGTTCGGCGCTTCGCTCTGAAACATGCAGCACATATATTTATCTTATTAAATGTTGGCTTTTGCGATTGCATAATTGCACTAAGCCGTATCACGATTTAGACTGTCTGATGCATCTATATTACATACAAATAAATGGCGAGAGCTTTACAAAATCCACAAGCTCCAATCTGACTGGCTCCTAAAAACACTTCCAAGAAAGTTTTTGAAAAAGCAAGATTTTAATACACCTAGTAGCCTGTAAACAAGACATTAAGCTACCTTTAGCCTCAAAGACTAGTACTTCTAAACATCAACATGCAATAATACATTTGACTTACCTCCACGTCCTGCCGGCTGAAGTCGTTCTGGTCTTTGAAGTTAGCCGCGCCTGCGCTGAGCTCCATCAGCATTTTGCCGATCTCGGGCTTTATTGCTGTGGTGAGCCGGCTGGTCGTTTCCATGACATGTTCCTGCACGTCCTTCAGTTGCATAGCTGCTTTGGAGTAACGCGAGTCCCGGAAAACGCTGCCGAAGAGCTCGGTCAGGAACGCGCTCGCGCGGCAGAACGCATTCAGTGCGTCCAGGTATTTGGAGATGCCCTGCTGGATGTCTGCGATCGCCGTGGTGGCGCCGGGGGGCGGGGCGTGGCAGCCAGAAGGGGAGGAGCCTATGGTCGCCATGGCAGAAGGGGTGGAACAAGAAGAGCCCAACGGGGCGCTGAGGGTCCGGCTGAGCTCAGGCAACTGGAACTGCTGATGCTGCTGCACTTTGTGCTTGGACCCGCCAAGCAAAAAGCGCAGCTTGTAGTCCATTTTACTTTCTTGTGCACTGCAACAATACATATGTATTCAATGCACCCAGGAAGTATCGGTCCTCTCGACTTCACCTTCGAATGAGTTCTGGATGCCTAATCTGGGTCTCCTTGAATCAAGTAAATAGATAGCTTAAAGATCCCATCAGAGGGGCAGTCATGACAGTAACCCGCTGTGAAAAGATGGAGAAAGTGGTGCGAAGGAAGGTTCGAGGAAATCTTGCAGCCCAGCTGCAACTCCAAACGCAGCTCACATGAAAACGTTTGCAAAAAAAAAAAATGACAAAATATCCCAGTGAAAGTTATTTTCCCTTAGAACTGGTTCACGGGTGCCTCTCGGGAAAAAAACGATCTAGCTTCAATCCTGGACGAAAATCCAAAGTGCGTAATCAATCCTTCAAATGGAAGCGAAAAACCCTTCTCTCCGAGCTCTTTCCGTAGGCCTCTAATAAAAATAGAAAAATCTTAAAAATCTCTCAGCAAAAGACTATGAATTTTCAGAAGAGGAAAAACAGTGGCAGGATTGGCGCGAGCTACAGGGTGATGTTGCCTTGGCACGTTGCGGGCCTGCGCCGCTCTGACGGATCCAGTCGGTCAGAAGGTTTGTGAGCGCCGTACAGCTGGTCAGGGGTCAAGCGGGGGCCGGTTGAACAGACGCAGCTGCCAGGAGAGATCACCGGGCTCCCTCTTGATCAGTTTCCAGTGCCTGAGGTAGTTAATACTCACAACGGAAACAAATGTGCTTCCAGATAGGGGTGTCTCAGCAAACGTGGGCCACAGCAACAAAAGCATGAACTATCTATAAGGCCTCGCAGTCATTTCCTGCGAAAGAAACAAAGAGGGAATGTCAGAGAGATATCACAGGGAGGATGTGTTTTGACATTTGTTTCTAAGCGTCTCCTGGAGATTTGATTCAGGCGTTCGTTTTCAAACGGAGCACTAATTAGTGCATTAGATAGAGTTTCTCTGGTCATTAGATCATTCAACTGAATGAGGCCTAAATTACACTGTTGTTGCATTTGTGTGCAAAAGAATCAATTTTTCACAGTAATATAAAATGTAAGCAAAAATTTTCACAGTAATATAAATGCAAGTTCACCGAATTAAAATTGTGTATAAAGAAACAGCACAGAACCAGTGTTAACAAAACAAAAACTATTAAAAATAGATTTTGGTACAAAATAAAGCTGGAAAAAACAAAAAAATAAATATTAGATTAAAATAAGTGTATGTTGATGCACTAAAATAACTAAAACTGAAAAATAAAGATAAACAGAGACATAAAAAAAAAAAAAACTAAAATTACTAAAACAAAAAAAATCCAATAAAAATGACTAAAATACAAATTAAATACTAAAAACATAAAAATAAAAGCCAATTCAAATTATTAATAAATACTATAAATAATAGTTTAGAAATAAAAACAACTTTCCTCAACAAGACACATGATTCGAGGAAACATTCACGTCAAATGGAAGTAAAACTATTAAAAACAGACTTCGGTAACTAAAAAATGAAATAAAATAAAATATAAATAAAAAATAAAGCTAAAATGGAGACATGACAAAACTTAAAAAAAAAAGACAAGAGCACAAAACTGAATTACTCAAATTAAAATGAAAACTAAAAATATACAAATAAAAGCTAATTAAAAATATTAATAAACAATATAAATCATACTAAAATAACAATGCCATGTTTCCTCAACAAGACACATTATTTGCGTAATTATTCATGTCAAAATGGGCATGTTTATGTGATTAAATTTAATATTTAGTGCTAAACTGCCGTCACCAACTATGAGCAACAGCATGTAATGCACGAGTTAGTAAACACCGCTATATTCCCCGAACAGAACACACTGACACAACAATTAACAATGGGCCTTACGTCACGAAAACAATGTCTGACACTCATCATTCAAACCTGACAGAACACTGCAGGACAACACTGAAAAGCACAGCGTCTCACTGTCTGAAGAGCAACCCGTCACAATATCTGCAATTCAAAACCACCGGGTAAAACCCATGAGAGACGTGTTGTTTTGGTCTGACATTATGCAAAAAGTCCCTTTGCATTTGCATAAGCAGAAAAATATAATGCCGCACAATTTGCTCATTTTAAACAGCTAAAGTTGTCACGCTTCAGATGACAGCCACAGGTGCTGGAGTGTCCTTTACTGAATACTAACACACATTCTGTGTGAAACGTGCCACAAGACTTAATTAGGACTGACTAGTTGTACGGACTAGGTTCACATCTAGGTTCACCATTTTCTCTTCCCTAAAGGTAGGGTCAGGCAATTTGGCAAAAATATTATTACAATAAAATCATTCAATATCAATATTCATTTCACACGATTAACGGGGGAGGAAATCATTGTTTCATGTTTGTTAGCCCTCAAGAATAAATGTATACATAATTTGCCTACAAACAAACTGCAAAGAAAAATTTTGAATGCAGGCCCCATGAAATAGGTTTTATTTTTCCACAAAATCTGGTGTTTTATTTATTTATTTTCGTAATTCTGTGTTATGATTTTTTTTTAGTTGTATTAAATTTATCACCAAAATGGTATCCAATGAAATGAATTTAAAAAACGTAACAATTTAATAAAGCTTTTTAATCAACTGAAAATATAATTTACAACAAAACATTGCATTTTTGTCAAATAAGGTGCTAAACAATAAAACTTGTATAGTGTATAAAAATATGGATGAAAAAATATAAATATTATTATTGTTGCTGTTGTTGTTATAAATAAAAAAAATTTATATTTTATTTTTTTATTTTTATATACATATATAAAACTTGAATACATAATTATAATAAAGTGTTTTAATACACTGTATTATTATTAATTTGCCTACAAACAAACTGCAAAGAATCATTTTTAATGCAGGCCCCATGAAATAGGTTTTATTTTTCCACAAAATCTGGTGTTTTATTTCATTTTTTTCCGTAATTCTGTGTTATGATTTTTTTAGTTGTATTAAATTTATCACCAAAATGGTATCCAATGAAATGAATTTAAAAAACGTAACAATTTAATAAAGCTTTTTAATCAACTGAAAATATAATTTACAACAAAACATTGCATTTTTGTCAAATAAGGTGCTAAACAATAAAACTTGTATAGTGTATAAAAATATGGATGAAAAAATATAAATATTATTATTGTTGCTGTTGTTGTTATAAATAAAAAAAATTTATATTTTATTTTTTTATTTTTATATACATATATAAAACTTGAATACATAATTATAATAAAGTGTTTTAATACACTGTATTATTATCATTATTATTATTAAACAAAAATAATATTTCATAAAAATAAAATAAGTAATAATTATAATAAAAATAATAATAAATAAGTGTTTTCATACACTATTATTATTATCATTATTATAATTATTAAATAAAAACAATATTTTATATAAATATTTTATTTTTTATATTTTAAATATAAAATAAGTAATAATAATTATAATAAAAATAAGTGTTTTAATACACTGTATTATTATAATAATAATAATAATAATACACATTTCAGGAGCCCTTTGCTCGAGTTTACACTTCCGCAGATGAAAAAGTGTTTCTCTTTCCACTGTCATTGTGCTGCTGAATTAACGCTATGTGAACTTGTGCTGTTGAAGCAGCATAGAAACTTTCCAGAAGTCCCTTCTGTTTATCTGCCGTGTTCCAGTGACCTCAAAATCTCACTTCCTTTGACAAACAACAAACTGTTATCTAGGAAAACACGTGCTCACATGCACACTGGGGCCAAACACAAACAAACACTCCTGTCAGCTTTAGAGGACAGAGACAGGTTCCTAGTGAAGTAAAGAGCAGACGTCTGTCTCCTGTAAAAGCCCAGTTTTGAGCGTATGACAAAGAATAGGCGAGCGCAGTTCCTGTCAGTAAACCCTGCGGATTAAAGTGTGTTTTCAGTGCCAACCGGGTCAAAGTGTTCGCTGCTTAACCTGCTCAATAACACACAACAGTGGAAACAGGGTGGCACACTTGGCACCTCATACAGAACGCCCTTCAGACGCTCGACGAACGGGAGACGGCTGGGAAGTGCCCTGGTCGAAGATGAGAAGGAAGTCTTGTGATGATGGATCATCTGTGCTGAAGGTCTCGTGCTAAATGAAGTCCAGAACTTCCTCTGTCAGTGCAGCTTCTTATTGTACTGGCAAAAGCACAATACTAGTATCGCTCTACAGATGAGCCATCAACAAACAATCAGCCAGCAACTTTTATCCAAAGACGTCGGCAGATACACAGCACTTAAAAGGATTGTTCACCCAAAAATGATCATTTACTAATCTTCATGTTATTCCAAACTAGTTGTTTTTGTCCCTACAATGAAAATCAATGGGGTGCAAATCAACACTGGACCAAAACCTACCAATCTTGCCCATCTAAACTATATTTTAACGGATCATAAAACACTTTTTTTTTTTGAGAGAGAGAGAGAGAGAGAGAGAGAGAGAGAGAAATCTTGAAGATAAATATATTATTTTTATTTTTAACTATATACTAATATCATCCAATGCTAAGGCCGCATACTTGCATACTACATGATGAATTACATATTGAGTATTAAAGACTATGATTTTTTTTTAAAGATTTAATATAATTAAATAAAAATGAGTGCTTTCAAATGATTAATCGCGATTAATCACGTCCAAAATAAAAGCTTTTGTAATAATAATAATTTAATAATAATCATTTATGCATTTAGCAGACGCTTTTATCCAAATGTATTCAGGCTATACATTTTTTACCAGTATGTGTGTTCCCTGGGAATCGAACCCACGACCTTTGGCGCTGCTAACGCAATGCTCTCAATGCACCACTGAGCCACAGGAACATTTTGTTTACATAATATGTGTGTGTACTGTGTATATGTATATATAAATACACAAACATGCATGTATATATTTAAGAAAAATATGTTCTGACTATACAGTAGGGATGGGCGATATCTTATCGTTTGCGAAAAATTCTCCACACGATAAGAATTCGTCTTCCCACGATAATAACGATAAAGTCTAGTTGTTGACATATTTCTGTGTGCGACTGTGTGAAGTGACGTGAAGGAAGGCGGACGTGAAATTGAGAAGCTCCTTCTACAATCTGGAGCAGGTTTGGATAGGGCTGTACAGTGCGACAAAAATCGGTCTGAGCCTTGAGTAAATGTACTACAGTAGCACTGAATTTGAGACTTTAGTCTTTGCAACTTTACAGATCTTCTTTATGCACCAAGAGCTTGTAACACTCCAAAGAGAAAGGAACAATTGAAATCGCATCATATGACCCCTTTAAAGCTAAAGGTTGCTGTGTTGTATCCAGGGCTGGCGATCACACGGCGGCCAGCAGTTGTCCATGATCCAGCAGCCGCGGCGCAAAACAACTGTCCTCATACATGAACGATAAAACCAAACCACACTACAGCGCTGCTTTCCGCTCGCAGGACACACTCTGAAAGCATCCTTCACATCTGTTACTAATGAAGCCCAGGAATGTTCCCCTCCGCACAGAAAGGTGGATCATTATCAGAGCAAAGACACAGACAGAGAGGATGGCTTTCGTCAGAAGAAGATCAGGACATCATTTACACATTCAGACATAACATACCTGCAGCGAGAGGCAAAACTCAGCTAGTTTGGGAAACTCAACAAAAGTGACAAACCGACAAACATGTTCAGCTGAACTCCACTAATGTTTTCCAGACAGGTTTTGGTTTGTTGTCCGACCCGAGCAAAAACACGTTTAACAAAATCACTGGAAAGCATCACACTTCAAAAACTAGTTCTTACAGAAATCAGATTAGACAAACCCTGCTCAAAGCAGCAGCAAAACATCTAATATTGAGGATGACTCAGGACGGTCAACTAGTCATTGAACCACTGCCTACTAGATCAGCAAGTTTCTCTTTTTTAGTGTATTAATTAGTATTGATTCGGCGAATTCAAAGAGTGTTTTATTCGTTTGAATCTCTGAATCCTTCCCCTTTAAACTAAAACTACTAAACCAGCATGATTATTTAGGGCTTCTTAATACAAACTCAACAAGTATGTCCTAAGAAGCCCTATATGATTATGCTGATTTATTCATTTTAGTTTCAAGGGGATAAGATGCAACTTCTTGCAAAGGGTTTTACTGTGCTAAAATAACGTAATATTAATGCAACAAATTCCTCTCTCTTTGAGCATTACGTTAATGTCAGCCTTTACTTATGGTAATTAAATTTATTTATAGCATACTTTTTTTCATTTTATAAAGAATAAAGCAACACAAGGTCATGCATTAAACTTTCTTGTCATTTCACCTCAAGGATCAATATAATATTTCATTCTGTGGATCTATTTATGCGTCTTTAAGCGGTGCACTGACTCCAGAGCGGCTGTGGGATTATTTCTGGAGTTTCCCCATTCAGAAGACAGACAACAGTCCAACACAAGTGTTACACACGGCGGAGACCCCCATATCCACACATGTACAGGCATTGTAGAGGGTTGAGCCTACACAAAAACAAGAGTAGAAAAGAAAACACATTGTGAAACCAGATCTGATAGCAAAAATACCGGACCAACCTTTACTGATCCTCACAAATGAATGCAATCGTTCAATCCGAGGCGGTCAAGCATGGTACCTCTCCAGAATTCCTGTTTTAGATACGTCTCATGTCCGGTACAGAGCAAAGACACAGACAGAGAGGATGGCTTTCGTCAGAAGAAGATCAGGACATCATTTACACATTCAGACATAACATACCTGCAGCGAGAGGCAAAACTCAGCTAGTTTGGGAAACTCAACAAAAGTGACAAACCGACAAACATGTTCAGCTGAACTCCACTAATGTTTTCCAGACAGGTTTTGGTTTGTTGTCCGACCCGAGCAAAAACACGTTTAACAAAATCACTGGAAAGCATCACACTTCAAAAACTAGTTCTTACAGAAATCAGATTAGACAAACCCTGCTCAAAGCAGCAGCAAAACATCTAATATTGAGGATGACTCAGGACGGTCAACTAGTCATTGAACCACTGCCTACTAGATCAGCAAGTTTCTCTTTTTTAGTGTATTAATTAGTATTGATTCGGCGAATTCAAAGAGTGTTTTATTCGTTTTCCAAATTGGGGTAAAAGCTAATAATTTATTTAAAATAAAAATAAAAATGTAAAATAAAAATATAAACAAATTATTTAAAATAATATTTAAATAAAAATGAAATATTAAAAATATTAATAAAAATAAAACAGATTAAATCTTTTTTTTTGTTTGTTTACCTGCATTTCATGTGACTATTAACAGATGTCAGAGAATTAATTAAATATTAACTTAAAATATGAATAAATATTTTAGGTCAAAGGGGTACAGCGGAAAAAAAAAGTTTGGGAATTGCTGATTTTGCATATTAACAGTTACATTACGAAATGTCAGCACAATAAAACCCTCTCCAAGAAGTTGAATCTCTGAATCCTTCCCCTTTAAACTAAAACTACTAAACCAGCATGATTATTTAGGGCTTCTTAATACAAACTCAACAAGTATGTCCTAGAAGCCCTATATGATTATGCTGATTTATTCATTTTAGTTTCAAGGGGATAAGATGCAACTTCTTGGAAAGGGTTTTACTGTGCTAAAATAACGTAATATTAATGCAACAAATTCCTCTCTCTTTAAGCATTACGTTAATGTCAGCCTTTACTTATGGTAATGAAATATATTTATTTATAGCATACTTTTTTTTTCATTTTATATAGAATAAAGCAACACAAGGTCATGCATTAAACTTTCTTGTCATTTCACCTCAAGGATCAATATAATATTTAATTCTGTGGATCTATTTATGCATCTTTAAGCGGTGCACTGACTCCAGAGCGGCTGTGGGATTATTTCTGGAGTTTCCCCATTCAGAAGACAGACAACAGGCCAACACAAGTGTTACACACGGCGGAGACCCCCATATCCACACATGTGCTGCGTGCAGCTGTCAAGTGTGCTTATGTCAGCACATAGTGCCTATAATCGTCAACATATATCAATACTGTACGTTTTGACAAGCCTCAACTCTCTACGCACACCTTGGCAATAGAATCACTATTGGCTAGTACATTTTTTAGTTTACTCTATAGACTGATTTACTATTTTATATATAAATAAATATATAAAACTTATGTTTGTAGAATGGCACAGCTTTTTAAATATCTGAAAGTACACTCAACATCAGTCAGTCAAGCATTATAATATGATAGTATGATAATCAAGCATTATTTAATGCTTGATTATCTATTTAATGATGAACTTGGTAACCATGTATGATTTCATATTTGTCATTTGAACTGAACTTAGGACTGCTGGTGCTGCTTAAGATATTGTTGATCATTCAGTGTTTCTGTAAAAAAAGAAAAAAAAACTAACAATAATACTACAGACATTATTATACATAATATTTACAGGCATTGTAGAGGGTTGAGCCTACACAAAAACAAGAGTAGAAAAGAAAACACATTGTGAAACCAGATCTGATAGCAAAAATACCGGACCAACCTTTACTGATCCTCACAAATGAATGCAATCGTTCAATCCGAGGCGGTCAAGCATGGTACCTCTCCAGAATTCCTGTTTTAGATACGTCTCAGGGCCGGTAGCAGCGTATGACCCCTGAATTCAGACCCCTGCTTCAACTCACAACTCCATTTCAGCCGTTCGCCAAAAGAGAGCACGGCTCGGGTTTCACACGCACGTGGTGCATTGTGGGAACGATGGCCATCTCTGCCGCTTGGCTCGGTAGCAGGCCTGACGTGGATGAAAACTCCACTGGGTGTCTGAGGACGCTGTGATTTTTGTGATGGAAATGTTTCTGTGGTTGTGCGGTTTCTAAATGCCGCGTTCAGATATAAAACTGTGAGGATGACAGGCATGTTAAAAACAAGTTTGATTATAAATGTGCAAAACATTTCCCTGCTCTCCAGTTCATCTGGCTTTATCCTGTACATTTCCCATAGCGAAACGCATTTTACATTCCTTGATACCCAACAGAACTAGACCGGACACCATAAAAATAACTCACGACTTTATGAGCTCTGGCCGTATTTACTCACAGCTCTCTGTTTGGACTAGTGCTGTGATTGTTCGCTGAAACTGAAATGATTAAAAATACTTTCAATAATTTAAATGAAGCTAAAATAAAATATAAATGCCTTGGCACCTAACTGAAATAAGTTTAGGTTGAAGTACTACATCACCAAACATTACTACAACTAAACTGAAATAAATTAAAGCTAAAACATAAAAATAAATAAAATTCATACAAATTACAAAAGCACATTAACAAAACTAAATCTTAAACCAAAAGCTAATTCAAAATATTAACAAATATTACAATAGTATATTAATAATACTAAAATAAGACTGGTTTGGACTGGGAAATACATAAGTAAAAACAAATCTCTATTTTTCAGTGTTTTGATGATAAATTATAGGGCTGGGTAAAAAATATTGATATCTCGATATTAATCGATTCTCATTTTTACGGAACGATATCGATTCTTAAATCCCAAGAAAAAACAAGTTTGATTATAAATGTGCAAAACATTTCCCTGCTCTCCAATTCATCTGGCTTTATCCTGCACATTTCCCATAGCGAAACGCATTTTACATTCCTTGATACCCAACAGAACTGGACCGGACACCATAAAAATAACTCACGACTTTATGAACTCTGACCGTATTTACTCACAGCTCTCTGTTTGGACTAGTGCTGTGATTGTTCACTGAAACTGAAATGATTAAAAATCACTTTCCATAATTTAAATGAAGCTAAAATATAATATAAATGCCTTGGCACCTAACTGAAATAAGTTTAGGTTGAAGTACTACATCACCAAACATTACTACAACTAAACTGAAATAAATTAAAGCTAAAACATAAAAATAAATAAAATTTATACAAATTACAAAAGCACATTAACAAAACTAAATCTTAAACCAAAAGCTAATTCAAAATATTTACAAATATTACAATAGTATATTAATAATACTAAAATAAGACTGGTTTGGACTGGGAAATACATAAGTAAAAACCAATCTCTATTTTTCAGTGTTTTGATGATAAATTATAGGGCTGGGTAAAAAATATTGATATCTCTATATTAATCGATTCTCATTTTTACGGAACGATATCGATTCTTAAATCCCAAGAATCGATTATTCTAGCCTGTTGTTCAGTTAATGGACAGAACATTGAAAGGCACTTCCCATCCAATAGGCCTATATCGCAATAAGCATTGTGCATTGGTACTTTTAATATGAAATCAAGTCTCAGATTTCAAATTCTGTCCATTGTATTGCAGTATTCAAACAATAAATGCCGTTTTGGCGCTGTTTAAAGTGGAGTGACAGATCGATAGCGCCTCGATTAACAGACGCAGCAGCGCGAGGCACACGTGAACTGATCATCTCCTCCACCTAATAAATTACTAAACACGTCAATTACATGTACGATCTGACACAATACAACTCAAAACGACACTTGTCATGGGTCAAAACATTGTGATGCATCATGATATCATATCATGAAACTGCAGCGAAAGCTAAAAATAAATAATCAAAGCAGATTTTTCTGTAAGTGAACATTTAAACGATAAATTAATTTCACATCTTCCAATGTAAAAGTACACAACTATAAACCCTATTTATATCTAGGCTAGGGGTGTGCGATATTGACAAAAAAATTATATCTCGATATTTTATGGGATTTTATCGATAACGATAATTAGACGATATTTTGCTGAGTGTGTTATTGTGCTGGTACCTTAAGGACTGCCGAAGACAGCTGACTCCTAATGTTTTTAATATTCTTCATATTCTGTGTGGTGGTCAGTTCATACTGATAGAAATTAATCTTTTCCAATAAGTTTAAACAGATTTTTGCATTTTATGGGCATTTTAACCTTTATAAAGCCATTTTTTCTAAAAGTGTCCATTATCTTTTGAGTCAAATTCTTACATTTAATCAGGGAATTAGAATAATAAGACATTTGGGCTGTTACCAAGCAAATTAAATCAACACAGAAGCTGCATCTGAAGTGGCATTTTGCGTTCTGTAGGGATGTTTTGAATGGTTTTTGCAAAATACTCGATAATGTCAAATCGCACATCGTTAAAACAACAATTACGATATTATCGCAGACGATATATATCGCACACCCCTAATCTAGGCCTATTTCTATAAACCCCTATTAAAAGTATTTTGATATTACAGCGATATTCACAATAATCAATAATTGGCAACAATGGAATGGGAAAAGGTTACTAGGTCGAGATTTTAACTATTAATAATAATTATTACATTTTACCCACCAAAGCACCTCAAAAACAAATTATGGAACCCAATCACAATGCAATTCTGCAATCCAATCACAAACTTTTCTCTTCGAACACTGATTTTTGCTACGGACAAAAATCATATTAATTTTACACATGACTGCAGATTCTGAAAATGCAAGCGCCATAAACCAAACTATTCTCATGAACTATTATGCAGTAGGCCTTCTGACTGATTAGGACACAGTTATTAAACAACCAATTCATGTTTTACTTCATGACATCCAACTACAAAAAGTACTATGGTGTGCAGTGATGCTATCAGATGGTGAGACTACAATACGGAATGATTAAAGGTATTCTTTTAAGTACCTTGGTGTACTACGGAAATACCACGGTACATGACTTAAAAGGCATGGTCGAACTAATGGTATCACACCCAAAACAGTAATAAAATAATACAGCCTAGTGAGTTAAAATCCTGGGAAGATACTGTAACACTGTCAAAATGGAAAAACATGTTTGAGTGATAAACGCTGTGTGTCTGGTGTTCACAATTTTAGCAGTGCTCAGGAATATTAATGAAGACAAGACTGCTTGGGGTTTTTTCCTCAGGAAATTAGCCACGAGGGAAAGTAGACAAGCAAGTGAGTTTAGACTAGGGATATGCATCTCATGACTCATGCCGATACGATACGCATCTCCATGCATAGCCAACGATACGATACATTAAAGATGCATATGAAGCAGCTACCGATGCGATGCCATACGATTCACCCCTGTTACGATGCAGTGTGATCCGATTCCGATTCAACACAATGCAATCCGATGCAATACGATGCAATGGAGAAAATATGATCACTTTTAACGCCTCAAGGTCTGTTTCATAAAACAAGTTTACCAAATAAGCCAGGCTAATTTCAGTTAGTCTGACTCATTGTCAAATGATTTGGTTCCAAAAAGCAAATTTAACATAGGCCTTGATCAAGCTAGTCACTGTGGCAACTTATGCTGGGAAACTAACCTGGTCTAAAGCAGGTTAACTGTCAGACTAAGCTGAGTTCCTCTAACACTGACCAATAGGAACCCAATGATATTACTACTCTCACATACTATTATTTGACTTGTTTTTTTACAGTTTCTAGCCATGCAACCTTTCTCTCTGGTTTTATTACAGCTGTACCTTTTATAGTTTGCAGAACAGATAGCAAAACATTAGAACATTACAATCTAAAATTGCTCTTTAAAGCATTAAAATAACTCAATTAATAGTTAAAATCATTGAATCACTGAAATTAACATAAATAATAAAGAAAATGACTATTTTAACTGGCATAAGAAACACACATTAACTCATCTGAGCTTAGTAATTAGGACTGTATTAGCTTACATTTGATTTACCCATTACAATAGTCCCTTTACAGTTACTGCTATCATAAAAATACACTTGTATGTAGGTTTAAAATTCTACAATAGACACATTTAATGTACAACAACAAATATTTTAGCAAAATGTGTATTTTACTCAGAATTATTGCGCTTCTATTCGATTGCGCTCTGTCTGTTTAGCACGCATTCACGTAGCAGCGCTCGTTCACTCGCGTAAGCCTCGCCCACTCCTGACAGCGAAATGGATATATTTGCATGACTTTCTAACATTTACAGATGAAAAATATACCTGTGACATGTCAGTTATGCACTGAGGAACACACAACGTCTCAAATGCATTAAACAGCACAGATATATTCGCTGTTTGCGATGGTGGATCGATTTGATCCATGATCGACATTAAGAGCTGCTTAAAAATAAACGTGCAAAAATTAGTGAGATTGTGTGAACTTAATTTGTCGTTTATGGAACCGCTTTAGCCCCGATTGATTTGTTAGGTTATTTCAGGTCAGGGTTTGGACTTTAATCCCCGTTTTTCCTCGGGTCTCCGTGGTGTTGTGATGCGTCATAATCACGCAGCAGTGGTGATGAGAGAACATGCTTGAGAAACAGATTAGAGATGAGAAATCAATCTACACAAAATATTGGTCACAGATTATTGATCACTTTCTAAATAATAAAAGTATAGCGCATCCACTAGTAATTATATATTAATAAATCGTTTTTTACCGATGCAAATATGTTAGAAACGATGCACACGATGATATCCGATGCACACTTTTTAAACCGATGCATTGTTAACTTTTTATGCCGATGCACCGAGCGAATCGGGGAATCTTCCCATCCCTAGTTTAGACTAGTTACCTCAAAAACCAAACAGCAAGAAACTACCCCACCTAAACCTATCACAGCTCCAGATATCAGGCCAAACCGAGCATCTAAAACCATGTGATGGCTAGGGCTGTCACGATTATGAAATTTGGCTGACGATTAATTGTCTAAAAATAGTCACGTTTATTGCGATTAATTGTCTGTTTTAGGGCTTTGGCGATTATGACGATTTTCATGATTAATTGTCTGTTTTTATGGCTTTCATTATATAATTG
Source organism: Sinocyclocheilus rhinocerous (assembly GCF_001515625.1). NCBI lineage: Eukaryota > Metazoa > Chordata > Actinopteri > Cypriniformes > Cyprinidae > Sinocyclocheilus > Sinocyclocheilus rhinocerous. The sequence goes on from NW_015627890.1 coordinate 236,081, forward strand.
TGATTAATTTAAG
>NW_015627890.1:236105-238242 GCF_001515625.1 Sinocyclocheilus rhinocerous
TGTTTTTTCAATGTATGCTTCAGACACGGGTCACGACGAGGCGTTCCCCATAGCGACTCCTAGAGGACGCAGTTCGAAGTTCCCTTGAAAGAGAACTACATTTGAATAAAAATATATAAGCTATGAAATTAAACTAGCTGACTGTATAATTTAGCAGCAAAAACAATATCTTGAAAAACAAAATCTTTGGTGCACATTATACAATTTAAACATGTTTATTCTGTTAACTATTTGTATTCTTACAAAATACATTCATGAATATAAGATAGAAATCATGAGAAAAAGAAAGACTACTAATAATCTTTCTGTTTGTGATAATTCCTTCCTTCCTTAAAGTATTATAATGGCAATATATCACCTTGGAGAGAGAGTTTTATGCTGACTGTCATAACTGAACATGACGAACAACCGTGGTTAGATCAAATAATCGCGATTAGACGGTTATTTAATTATCGCGACAGGCCTAGTGACGGCAACGATTCAGGTACAGCAATGCACATTTCAAGTGAAAGTTAATTTACTCATCAACATCATTATAAATCTGTAAGGGTCCTGGCATGCCAAACAAGATTTTAATTGCTGTTATGACTCAAATGACACCTAATTCATAAACCACATTTCCTCATTCATTTAAAGACCAACACCATCCATGACCATGACTAAACAATTTAACATTTAACTAAAACCGTTGGAGGGAAGACTTTCCTCTCGTGCCCTTTGGCAAACTTGGAACAGTGGGACCTCTGCAAACACAAAGCTTAAGACAAAAGAGTCTTGCATTCATGCTGAATGACCTCATTGCTAACTATAAGCAGTCCTGCCGGCTCCAATTCTGCCGTGGATAAACTGGTAACAGTGAGAGAAGTCATTTGTTTGGAGTTTAGAATGTGATCTTTGTTCCTCAAAATCTTAGGTTTTGGCTAATGAAAAAACAGCAGCGCGTGGAGGAAAGCCCTGCTGAGAGGCGTCTCGTGAGGACGACGAAACTCAACCCTCGCTGAAACTGAGAGTCCTTCCTGCAACACCTGTTTTTCGGATGACATCATCGGCGGGCTGATGGACGGCTGATCCGCTTTCTACAGATTTTCTGATAGGAAAACTTGAAGAAAAAAAAAATCCTAAAACTCTGAGATAACAAACAGTGTTAAGATGCTGTGCTAAAAGTGTAAGTTTAAATAACTGCAATTCACAACATGATTTCTACTGATTGTAGAGGAATATTAGTGGGTTAAATACAAGTTAATATCTATTTAGCACACACACAAAAAAAATCTAATATTTTCTTTTGCAATAACTGGCAATATTCTGTTTTATTATTTAAGTCAACATGCAATCAAAACGGACTCCAATTAGTTTTTAATACATGTTTATGGCCTTATTGTAGGGCTGGGCGATTTTGCAAAAAATTAAAATCTAGATTTTTCCAGAATGTTTGACCGATTCTCGATTTTTTACGACTCTTAACTAGTCAACTTGAAAGTGTAACTACAACATGATTCAAGTTACTTTTTCTTTATTAACCCTCTATAGTTAAAGAAAATTCTATTCCAAGTGCAGCACACATGAAGTTGTCAACATGATGTAAATGTTAAACAAATAGTGTTATAACAGAGCTTTATGAGATCGCGATTAACTGCGATGTCAGCTTTTTGTGATAATAAAGGAAGTGCGCTGCTCGCATTCTGCCATGCCAAACCATGCACACAGCAGCCCATGCTTGCTTTTCTGTTAAAAATAACAGTGGTTTGATAATGTTGATGCTTAGCCTAAATAACAAATATTTTATCGGGAGTGTTTATGCTGGGATGTTGTGGAGCTTAGGAGATGTTACAGAACCATTTCATGTAAATTTCTTCAATGTACTAAAAAAGTCTATATAGATTACTTTTATGCGGGCTTTTGCGGGTGGGAGCGGGACAAAACATGAATGTCGCGAGCGGGATCAGATAAGATATATTTCTGCGGGAGCAGGCGGGTGTGGGACAGAATCTTGCGGGAGCGGGACTGAAAAATCCGTCCCGCGCAGGGCTCTACATCCAAGTTATCCCCTTTTTGAACTTTTGCCATCTGGCCGGCGCTTCAGAGCCGCAAATACCAGGACAGCCAGGCACCAGACTAGTTTCTTCCCCCAGGCAAT
>NW_015627890.1:239318-249271 GCF_001515625.1 Sinocyclocheilus rhinocerous
CGGAGAGGGTTATTGGTGCTCCCCTGCCCACCCTTCAAGAACTGTATACATCCAGAGTGAGGAAAAGGGCTCAGAAAATCACTCTGGATCCTCACATCCAAGTTATCCCCTTTTTGAACTTTTGCCATCTGGCCGGCGCTTCAGAGCCGCAAATACCAGGATAGCCAGGCACAAGAATAGTTTCTTCCCCCAGGCAATCTACCTCATGAACAGTTAAATGTTCCCCACATTATGCACTAAAAATGTGCAATAACCTTATATTTATTTGTTACCACCTAGTACATCCCTGCATCTCATTCTATTCTATTCTATTCCATTCTATCATCTATAGCCTAACTGTACTTACAATTTATTTATTATTCGATTTATTTTTCAATATTTGTCTATTTATATTTACATGTGTATTTTTTTTTATTCTCATCTAATTTTGTTGTTGTTGTCTCTGTGTACTGGAAGCTTATGTCACTAAAACAAATTCCTTGTATGTAAATTCCTTGCATACTTGGCAATAAAGCTCTTTCTGATTCTGATTTTGAAAATGACTGAAGGTATAACACCAGTAGACTTTTATTAACTATAAATGTTCTTTAAAAACAAACAGCAGCTTTCAGCCTGTCGCAATGTAGTTCTTGACAGGTTTTTTTATTCGATTGCGCTGCTTTTCCATAGTTTTTTCTGTGTTAACATGGATGTGTTTGACTGTTGAGCTCGCGTCTCTTGCAGCGTCTCATGCATGAAACGGCTTTCTAAAAACACTGCGCTCCTGTTAAAATAAGTTCACTCCCATCTTCTTGCATGTTTTACCTATTCCACTGCCCGCGTTGCATCTTTGTCAACACACAAGCGCATTCTGTGTGAATGGCGCTTAGCCTATATTTGTGGTGCTTCACAGAGTGCGTCACACGTGAGCGGTTAATCACGTGTGCCGACATGGGGTTGGATCTTTCTTTTCTCTTTACTGTTATCACCGGCATATTGTCAAAGTGTTAATTCTAACATTTGGTAATATTTCTATTGAAAATCGCGATTCCTCGATTTCTAAAAAATAAAATCGTGCCCAGCCCTACCTTATTGTGTATGATTTATAACTTCATTTTTTGGTTGACGTAACAAATCACTCCTTCTCTCCATCCATGACAACAATCAGGTACGCAACAAACACCCGCTTTTTAGGATTCAATCAAATTCAGAGAGAACAAATAAAAGTCCTGTCCTATAATTTTTTAATTATTGAAAAATGTAGGGTTGGACTGACAATATTGATTAATATAAGCTTTTCCCTTTAATACTCTCTCTAAGATTTCAAAAATGTGGTTTTGAAGTGTTAAGCATTTTCAAACCTCAGTTCAAGCAACACGTGAACCGATTATCTGTTCCTCTTTACTAGGGATGCTCCGATCAGGATTTTTGCAGTCGATACGGAGTACCGATTTCTTGTCATGGTGATCGGCCGATACCGATACCTTTGTTCCTCCCGCTTTAAAGCACCTCCTGCTGCCAGAGAATGAATTTGCATTTTCAGTAAGTCTGTCTGATTTATGCAGCAAACATATTTTGCTTTTCCTATATAATCCGCTGCGGATAATCCGCGGGTCAGGTAATAAAAAATGCATTCTGATTATTTGCGGGTGGGTCTCGAGTGGATAAAATAAATCATAAATTAAGCAAATATTAACAATTTTTTTTAAATAAATTTTTTTCCATAAGGCAGACGATTTTGTGTGTCTGTGTGTGTTCGTTCGCCTGATCGGGAAGTTGCAGTGACAGAAACGGTGACATTCCAGATAAAGTTTGAAAGGAGTAAAGCCTGTGTTAATGCTATTGAGTAGGCTAATATGGCCAAAGAAGATATTTTGTTTTATAAATAAATGTTCATTTAAAAGCAGACCACGATCAGCGTATTATGTTACCGTTACCCCTTACGGCTCCGACAAGTATTTGTTCCGTCCTCCACGCTGTGACAACTCACAAAAGACTGTTTTTAGCCAAGCAGCGCGGAGAGCCGCTTCAGAAACGTGCCGCGACTGGCCGGTATAAACACAAGCATTAGAGTGGCCGCGATCAGCTCCGGTTCCCGTTGAGCCGTAACGCGCCACAGACGCATGCAGTGATGCACAGATCAGCTCTAACGTCACTGAATCTGCTGTTAAAATGAACCATCCATTCATCATATCATCATGCAAAACATACACGACAAATAGCGAATTTTTAATTGTTTCTCAAAACGTCATAGCATTTCCACACCAGCGGTGACATGACTGTGGCGCCAAATCATTTATGTCCCCACGCATCATGTATGTCTTCACGTGTTGACGTCATCAAATTGCAATCGGTTCGTGAGATCGGCCAAGTGTAGTGAGTACCGATCGAGTCATAAAATGTGATAATCGGCCAATACCGATCTCCGGCCGATCGATCGGAGCATCCCTACTCTTTACTACTAGTTACAGCAAGAAATACACAAGAATGAACATCAGAAGGTGCTGAAAGAGATAGAAAATGTTTCATGTCTTATGTAATCACTCAATCAGTGTTTGAACCATGGAAAGACGTCAATAAAGCAGCTTGTAAATGTCACGTAATTTTTTTTTTTTCTTCATACAATACATTTTTACTTATTTTTTAACTTAACCTGTTAGTAATCTCATGTATTGTATGCTTGACTAAATCTGTCATAAAAACTGTTTTCATGACACCATTTAAATGTTTGTTGTCTTGAATACGAGTGTTGATTATTATATCTAAAAACAAAATGCAATTGAATTTGAACTCGATATCAAATCGAAATTAGAATGGAATCGAATCAAGAGTAGTGGTCGACCGATATTGGTTTTTGACAGACAATGCCGATATCTTGCAAACCAGGGTGGTAAATATTAAATTAATATTTAAGAAATTTGAAATCATTTGAAAATTGATTAAAAAATAAATGTGTTAAATAAACATACTTATACGTTAGATGGCAAAGTATTTTTCACAAATAAATAAATATTTAATAAAAATATAATTAAAAAGGAAGTAAACACTGTAACCAACAAGGCACTCAGTATTCTGGGACGTTTGTGTGCATTAATCATATTTTTTCAAATAAAGCCAAGGTAACACTCATTTTACATACAGCACACAGTGAAAATGACATGAATATGACAGTGGGCAAATGCATAAAGCGCAGCATAATTTAAAACCACAAGTTTAAAGTTTGTCGATCGCGCGTCTACAGTGAAGCTGAACTCTCCTCCTGTCCACATTCAATTCGCACGGAATTTTAATTCCTTTGTTTAATCGTTCTATCTGATTATGAGACAGACTTCTATTTACTAGACAGAACTGTTAACGACAACAGTGAACAAGAGGGAGAATGTGAGCACTGTGTGCTCAGGTGCTGCCGTTCACAGCGCCGTCAAAATAAAAGTCCCACCTCGAACGAATCGGCCAAACAGGAAAACTTGGTGGTTTTCAGTATCAGCCTTGGTGATATATCGGTCGACCACTAATCAAGAGCTTGTGAATTGGAATCGAATCCATTTGTACAAGCTGTGATAATACCCAGCCCTACAAAATGGGTTGTTTTATGGTGACTTTAAAGCAGAGTTCACACTGCACGATTTTCAAAGTCGTCGGATCACCATTGTTTTCACACTGCACGACAATCTGGGGTAGCATTCAGTTGCTGCGGTGTTTATATTGCACGATGGATCGGCGACAGGAGGTTACACACGGCATGACTTTACAATCATGACTTTACAATTTGGCAATTTCGCAAAACCTGTCGGCGAGTGAAAATCGGGGCTAAAATTGTGCAGTGTGAACTCGGCATATGGTGATTAATTTAGCAAAGACTGAGAACTCAACTTCCAAAACAACAGAACAGCTCAATACTTCTTTAGCACTATTTAAAGAGTGTAAACTTTTAGACAAACTTCTCCTAAAAAGATTAAGCTACTTAAGTTCTGCTTCAGACAAAACTTTAGTACTCCAGGAAAAAAAAAAAACATGAAGAGTGAGAACGGCTAATCTGACTTGTGTTAGAAACACACACACACCCTTCCCCCATGAAAATATTCCATTGTGACATTCTAAACTGCAATAGCAGTCAGCAAGTGAATGCAGCATATTCCCAACAACACTGGAATGCTTTGTTAGGGGGATATCTTTCAGCCCGCTGGCCCGGCCAGCAGCACACACACACAGACCTCAGGCTCGCGTTGTATCCAAACCTAAATGCATGCAACCTTGAAACGTCCCACCGAACTGAGCTAGAAAGCAAAGAAAACCAATTCTACATTCACAGACTGTCATAGGAGCAAACATCACTAATTCGTAAATAATTATTCTGAGGAGAAGAACTGAAACTTCATGAAAAGTAAAACAGCGTATTCGGCTGCTCGCAGATGACCTGAGCATTATTTTCATAGCAACAGTATTAGCCAACACCGCTGCTCATATTCCAAACGCTGGTCAAATAAAGAAACAGACGTGATTGTGTTTCACAGGACGCAGTTATGCAGGATGCATAACATCTATAAACATACAGAAATGCCAACACCGGGCTTCTGCAGGTTTTCTGAAAGTAAATTTAACCAAGTTTTACTAAGTAAGCAATAGCCTAAATTGAAGGAAACAATTCATCAATATGTTCTCTAAATGTCTAAGAAGCACACAATGAGTTGTATTAGCAACACTTCAATGTCTGCAAATGCAACTTCCAACAGATCTTTATTAAATAACTTTTAATGTACCAGAAAGTGCTGTCCTTCCTCAGTGTTTTTGTATTTTTTTCCAGTGCAAAAGATTCTTAAAACAAGATCTGTTGCAAAATGAGATAAGTCTTGTTTTCTGAGAAACTGATAAAAATGAAGTGTTTATAATTAAAATTCAAAGAAAAAAAGCAAGTTTATTGTACCCCATTCACAGATATCTGTTCAAGCAAACACTCACTTAATTTTGTTCAATTTCTCAGAAAACAAGACTTAATATCTTAATTTTCCATCCCAAGTAAACGTATGTTGATTTAAGGATGTTAAATCATATTAAAAGACGACAAAAATTCAATCATTCATTTTTGCAGTGTATGCAACATTTAAAGCCATGACTTTATGAACTTTTGGCTCAGATTTAGATAGATAAAGATAAGATAAAGACTTTAAGGTCTTAATTTGTGGAAGGGTGAATTAAAGGGGTCATATGATGTTGCTAAAAAGAACATTATTTGGTGTATTTGGTGTAATGAAATGTGTTTATGCGGTTTAAGGTTCAAAAAACACATTATTTTCCACATACTGTACATTATTGTTTCTCCTCTATGCCCCGCCTTTCTGAAACGCGTCGATTTTTACAAAGCTCATCGGTCTGAAAAGCGAGGTGTGCTCTGATTGGCCAGCTATCCAGTGCGTTGTGATTGGCCGAATACCTCAAGCGTGTGACGGAAATGTTACCCCCCTTACCATATTGTGATGCCCTGTCCGGCCGGAGCTACAAGACAAACATTAAGGGTGCTTTCACACCTGGCCCGTTGTTTCGGAACCTGGCGCATTTCCCCCCTTAGCTCGGTTCGTTTGGGCATATGTGAACACTGCAATCGCGCTCGGATCTGCGCCAAAACAAGTGAATGTCTGTGGGTGAGCACGTCTTCGCCATTAAAAATAAAAAAGCGCACTTTTTCATTTTATAATGCCGTCTTATTGCTCTTCTTCCTAGTAGGTGCCAAAATTTAAATTGCATCATATGACCCCTTTAAGACTTCTTAAGACATTTTTTAAGAACTTTGTGAACAAATGCAAAACAATTCAAATGCTCGAACCATCATTCTCACAGGTTTGACTCAATTATTTCATTTCATTTAGATAACAGACAAACACAAAAAGATTTCCTTTCCAGCCTCCCAAATGCATAAAGAGGTCAAATCCATTTCACACACAGTGAAAAATCTCCCAGCCTATAAAAATATTCCTGCATTGTCAACAGGTCAGAAAAAAAACCACGAAATGTTCCGGGCGATCATGAGAAAACAACTTCAAATAACTAGCACTGCTGCAGCATCCATTAAGCAGCGAGTCATGCTTTTTCTTTCATTCCCAAACTGAAGGGACCCAAACAGGAAATACATTCCACATGAACTCAGAGAAGCCATTGCCAGCGAGTCTCATTCTAGAGTCGGGCTACAATAGCTCAGAGGGGCCAGCCGTCTGCTCGCAGCACTTTTCAAAAGAGGGTTTAACGAAAATCCTGGTTGCAAAACACAATGAGGTTCACACAGAATAGAGCGTAATTGACTTACTCACAGACATCTAACAAACTAATCACAGGCTTCTGCGGAATCCAGGGTGAAGAATGTGGAAACTAACAATTAGCATCGCAATCACACAGTGTTAAAATGCTGTTTTTTAAGCTTGCACACTATAGGAATATTATACGTCAATGGTGGGTAACATGTTTGTTCTGATAGGTCACGGAGAGCAGGAAAAAACAGTACTAAACGGAAATAACAATGTGGCTTGTGCAAAATACAAGTTTATCAGCTTTTAAAAAAGAGGAGAAATGCTTTACATATCTTTAGTTGTTGATGTCAAATGTACATCAAATAAACACTCATCTGTCACTTGGTAGAAGCTAGTCAAATCAGAAGTCAACACTGACTGGTTGCATGACATGCCCTCATCTTTAAAGGAACAGTTCACGCAAAAATGAAAATATGCTGAAAATCTACTGAAATTTAGCATTCTGTCGCTTTTTCACCAATGGATGCTCTGCAGTGAATGGGTGCCGTCAGAATGAGAGTCCAAACAGCTGATAAAAACATCACAATAATCCACAAGTAATCCACAGCACTACAGTCCATCAGTTAACATCTGGAGAAGACAAAAGCTGAAACAAATCCATCATTAAGACGCTTTAACTTCAAACTGTTGTTTCCGGCTAAAATACAGATTCTCTGTCCATAATATTGCTTTCTCAAGTGAAAAAACGGTCTGGTCTGAATCAGGAGAAAAATCTGCACAGATCAAACACTGTTTACAAGCCAAAACAGCTCTAAACAAATATGTCAATGGATGTTGAGCTTGTATTTTGGCCGGAAGCAACGGTTTAAAGTTAAAACGCCTTAATGATGGATTTGTTTCTTACAAACACGCAGCTTTTGTCTTCACAAGACATTAACTGATGGATTGGAGTGGTGTGGATTACTTGTGGATTATTGCAAAGACTACAGAATACCCAAGACGTGTCACTCGTATAGTTTTGAATGGGGAAAACAGAATGCTGAATTTCTCCAAATCTGATGAAGAAACAAACTCATCTACATCTTGGGTGTGTATGACACCCTTTAAAAACCATAAACAACAATACACACAGTAAAAGAAACCAGACATTCACTTGCATTACTTTGCACAGACCAAGTCAAGTTAAATTTATATGTATAAAGCTTTTAACAATACACATTGTTTTAAAGCAGCTTTACAGAAAATCATTATGTTAATGTTTATAATATCTTCATGCCTTATAGTCATATTTAACATATTAGCAGTTGAGATTTGCTGTATATATGTCTACCTACACAAGTATACCGTGTGCATGCAGACAAAGTTGGACATACTTGTATATCCAACTAAAAAGCTGGACGATAATATAGTTACATTTTGTGACAAATTTTTTTAAAAATCAAGCAGTTAAAATCTGCTATTGCAATATACATTATGTGATGCATTACTGGATTAATAAATGTAAAAAAGTTGTTAAATTTCAATATTAACCAAATCTGGGCCCTGAAACAACACCAACTGCTAAAGAACCCCAAAAACAACCAGATCAAATCCAATGAAAATACAGCCGAAATGTTCCAGTAAACCTTTGCATTTACGGGGCGACAAATACATTTAACTTCACAGACTGCACAGTGTAATTTAAGCTACATACTGGGTTACACTGGTGTGCAGAAGAGTATAAATATCCTGAAATATTCTGAGCTACAGCCACTAGAACCACTACAGGAATCTGGATCCTCCGGACACAACATTCATCGAAATAAACCAGTCTGTGATCTCCTGAACACTCATTCCAGCGAAAACAGACCCAAGCCCCACCAAAACTAACAGTTAGGACCGGTTACCCGGTGATAAACTACCACTAGAGCCCGATTACGATGACTGATTACATTTTGCATTGTTCTGACATGCAAGACGGTCCATTTCAGCTCACATCTAGAAGTGTCCCACACTTCGACACCCAGAAAAACACTGAAACATCCCAAATGACACCCGACAGGGGTTTGGGTGTGTATGACACCCGTCGGCTGTCATTAGGGTGTTAAAGGGCTGCAGTGAAGCCAATCACTGCTTTTTCAGGGCGTTGACGGGTCCCCAGCCTCAGTGTAATTTAGGGCCAGTTAATTACGCCGTTAATTAAAGTAACTAAGATCAGACAGTCAGACTGCAGCAGATTTGATGAGGTTTAACGGTTCAAAGCTGATTCAGATGAACCAAAACCCCTTCACAAACCTAATGCCGCCGAAACACCACTTTAGTGTCAGGCTGCCATCATTTCACTGCTTTAACGGCACCGAAATCACGTTTCAAACGATTATACAAAACCATCAGTGTTTATGGAGCTAATCTCAGTTAGCCGTTAGCACCTCTCGTTGACACGAATTGAAAAAACACCTCAAACACGTCAAAACACACCCGCTGGCGGCCGCTCCGGGGCGGCGGGCAGTAACGGACTCGAGTCCTACCTGTAGTGGCTCCGGGAAAGGCGTTTATTGGTGTGAAAAACAGCCCGATCGGCGGTCGGATCACGGCATCACTTACCAGCTGTTTGTCCCCACCCTCCTGTCTGTGGAAAGAGGAAATGACGCAGCGCGTCTTCCGAGCGCGCGTCCACAAAGCACAGGCGCGAGCGTGCACGCCAAGCGACGCTCGCGTCCGACCACACCATAGAAAGCGTGCACTTTAAAAAAAGAAAAGAAATGAAATTGGAATTAAATTAGATTTATAGTAAATAAATGGCGCATTGTTGCTTGTGTCTTCGTTATCCAAAGCATAACCATAGTTAGGTTTTGTTCATATATGTATAATAGCTAACAATAATAATAATAATACATTATTATTATGTATATACGACGTTTTTAGAAGTTATCTGCCATTTATTTTTATTTTATTTATTTGATTATAGCGGTGATGATTTATCGAATTTGTAGCTTTATTCTTAATTTATGTATGTATTTAATTATTTATTATTATTTTAGAAAAGTACTTATTTTATTTTATTAACACAGCCACAGATTACTGAAGATTTTTTTTTAATTTATTTATTGCAACTTGTACAACACAAGACAACGTAAGACACAACCACCAGAATAAACCAAAAAATGTACATATGTAAAAAAGCAGATAAAAGACGTCAAAGAAGAATACATTAAAATAATAAATGTTTTGACAGAGTTTGAGACTGTGATGTGATGGACTCCTGTGTCCTCTAGTGTTCAATTTTTCAACAAACACAATTTTCAGTGTCTTTCACGTGTCGATAGATGGCGCCACATTCATCAGATTTTTTTACATTATTTATTTATTTATTTATTGGCCTTTTAAAATAAATGCAATATTTTATTTATTATTATTTAGTATATAATAGTCTATATAATATACACAGAAGTACTTACAATGAGGTCTACAACTTTATGCAGAGACTCCTCTGCAGTGTACTGGTATGTACAGTGGTGTGTGTGTGTGTGTGTGTGTGAATGAGGGGGTGTGTTGAGCAGCAGATCAGCTGCTTTCTTCGCCCTTCATAAGGCGGATCTGTGACATTGGGTTCAGTTCAGCCGGAGATTCTTACACACACACACACACAGAGACACATACACACACACTCTCACACACACACACACACACACACACTCTCACTCACACACACAGAGACACATACACACTCACTCTCACACACACACACACACACAC
>NW_015627890.1:249497-259276 GCF_001515625.1 Sinocyclocheilus rhinocerous
GACAGAGACACACACACACACAGACAGACAGACACACACACACACACTCACAGACACACACACAGAGACACACTCACACACAGAGACACATACACACACACTCACACACACACACACAGAGACACAGACACACACACTCTCACACACACACACTTTAGCCCGTTACTCGTCACGATGGGACTGACAAGCGACCCAAACTTCCAGAATCTGGAGAAATGGTACAAATCAAATGCCACGAGTCTCAACATGAGGCAGATGTTCGAGGCCGATAAAAACCGATTCCGAAAGTTCAGGTACTTAATGTATTTCTTTATTTAAATATTCTGCATGAAGCAGCTCATTAGTTTAATGGCATTTCATTTCATTAAAAATAATATTTATATATATCTTGCAGAACATACATAAAGTTGAGTCTTTGCTTTTCTGGTACTTTCTGGCATTGAAAGAATCTGTATAATTTTAACCTACATTATTTACACTTTTTTTGTGCACTGTGTTTGTCACAATGCATTCTGGGATGGACTTCTGACACACACACACACAACTGGAAAAGTGGCAGAATATCTTTAACAATCATACTGATAATAATGCATGTAATCAATTTAAGTATCTGGCCATACAGGTTTTGCATAATGATTTTAGTATCTGTAAGCAGGTGGTAAAAGAGTTCTGAAGCTGCATGTTTGTCCTCTTTCAACAGCTTAACTTTAAAAACGGATGAAGGAGACATTTTGCTGGATTCAATAAATGAAGAGGTTATGAAGATGCTGGTGGAGCTGGTAAAGTTTTGAGCAGACGAATGTTTGCTGAGAATTAAACGGAGTTAGCATGGTACTTTGTAAATATAACAGCTTTTTCTCCCAGGCAAAGTCTCGTGGTGTGGAGACCTCCAGAGACAAGATGTTTTCAGGAGAAAAGATTAATTTCACTGAGGTATTTCATATGTTTTGTGTGTCAGGGGTTTATGTCCCGTTTCCTGCTTTCATAGATTGAAATGAGCTGAGCTTGTTTGGACATATGCCCGTGTTTATTTATGGAAACGCTATGAATTATACTTTATTTATTTGATGTTTAATTAAACAAAAGCTGCACTTGTAAAATGCTTGCAATTCTTATATATACGCTTAACATGAATGTGTTTGATTTTCAGAGAATGCATGAAATGATTAAATGTATATCTTGAATGCATTGCATATTGCATTAGATAAAAGTGCCTACCAAATGCATAAATCATAAATGCAAGTATTGCATGAAGATCGTGTGGTCTGCAGGGTCGTGCTGTTCTCCACGTGGCCCTGAGGAACCGCTCAAACACGCCCATAAACGTGGACGGGAAAGATGTGATGCTAGAGGTCAACAAGGTTCTGGAGAAGATGGAGGGCTTCTGTAATGTGAGTGTCATATTTGATGTGATGCTTCATACTAGGACACTTAAAAGGATTGGAATATGAAAACAGATAAACACTGATCAAATATAGAGACTGTTAAAAGTGTCTAGAGCAGGATGCAAAAAATCACTCTTTCTTCCGTCCACAGAAAGTGCGCAGTGGCGAGTGGAAGGGATACACTGGGAAATCCATCACTGATGTGGTTAATGTTGGCATCGGTGGATCTGATCTGGTTTGTAAAATCAAAACTCACTATTTTGCATAATTTTTCTTCTTTTTCCACTGATTTGATGCTCTAGATCAGGGTTTTTCAATCTTTTAGATGCCACAGACCCACCAAAAAAATAAAAATAAAATAAAAATTTTGAAACAATTTTCACTCAGAAATTGCTAGTAAATTTCACAAATAATTACAGCAAGTAAAACACTAAATTAAACCTGAAATTTTGAAGTAGATAGACTGAAATAGCATTTTCCTAAAAAAGCAGCAATCTTTGATTTATTTAGAACTTCAAAAACATAAAAAAATTTTTTTTAAAAATCAGTGTATGATAATCCTTGTGTAAGGGAAAATGAATACTATAAAAATGCTACAAATATTATTTGGAAAATATTAAATTTCTATTAAGTTACATTGTTGTTTTTACAGATGTATTATTTATTTATATATTTACTCGTTTGTTTACGTATTCATTCGAATCAAATTTGTATTATTTTATTTGTTTGTTTGATTTAAATTAAAATGTTATTTATTATAATCAAATTATTTATTAAAATATTTTATTCAATAATTTATTTATTTTAAGCTTTTTTGTATTATTTATAAATGTACTCATTTACTTTTTTCATTTTAATCACATTTTTATTTATTTGTTTTCAATAAATGTTTTATTTACTTATTTTAATCAAATTATTAATTTCAATATTTATTTATTTTAATCATATTTTTGTATTATTGAGTTATTTTATATAAATAAATGGGTAATTGTGCTAATTGGGTTTTGTAAAGTCTGTTTTGTGTGTGTTTCAGGGTCCATTAATGGTGACAGAGGCCCTAAAGCGCTATTCTAAAGGTGGACCCCGCGTCTGGTTTGTGTCTAACATCGATGGAACGCACATCGCTAAGACTCTGGCTGAACTCAACGCTGAGACCACACTCTTCATCATCGCATCGAAGGTCTTAGCTGGACGCAGCATTCAGAGACTGAGCAGATTATACAGCATTAGCAGAGAGAGATGAAGCAACCCAAAATATCACATTTAGATTTTGCTGGGACTCTTTATAGGTTCTTTTGCTAATAAAATCACATTGATTATATAGCATAAAATAATGTGCCACTAGTATGAAATTTCCGTTTGTCTTCCTCAGACATTTACAACCCAGGAAACCATCACAAACGCTGAGTCAGCGAAGGAGTGGTTCCTGCAGGCCGCCAAAGACGTGAGTCTCCTCTCCTGCAGCGGCGTGTCATTTATTCTTATTCTTGTGTTGTTTTTATCATTCTCACAGAAATCTGCAGTTGCCAAGCATTTCGTGGCACTCTCCACCAACGGAGTATAAGTGCATTCCAGTTTAGATGTAAAGGCTCATATCATCAGGAATTAAAATTTCCATAAATCTTTGAAATAATACAGCTCATTGTGCTATTAAAGCTTTTGTAACTTTCAAAACTCAAAACAGTCCAAAAAGAGCATTTACTAAAACTAAACAGGCAAAATCTTTTTCATGTAAACTCATTTAGCACGTACAAGGCCAAGCGAGTTTATTTATATAGCATACTGCATTTCAAACACAGTAGTAATTTAAAGTGCTTTACTTAAAATAATTTAGCAATATAAAATGTTCTCAAAACATTAGCATCAAAACATTACACATCATTCATGGATTTATTTTTTTTTTTTTTACGTTTTAGTTGGATGTTTGTGTAACGTTTTTAAATGTTCAAAACATTCTGAGAACATTCAAATGTAACATTCCCACAATGTTACATTTGGAAATGGAATGTTTTCCTTGTTTCCTTGCATAACCAAAAAAAAAAAACTGTATTCCACTTTCTGTGTTTCAGCCCAAAGTGAAGGACTTCGGCATCGACCCGGAGAACATGTTTGAGTTTTGGGACGTGAGTGTGGGTCCGCTGAGGGCCGTGAGCTGTATTTGCCGTAGTCTTTGACCTGTGAAGTAGGCGTCTGGATGCTCTCGCTAACAGCAGCTGGTAGAGTCTGTCACTGCCGAACGCTGCTGGGTTATTCGGGATCTTGACCTTATCCGAGCAGAGGTCACGCAAAGGCTGGCTCACTGTAAAGGCCGACGGGCTACTTTTAGTCACATTGTTGATATTTAAAGGGCAAGGTTCCTTACTATCCTATTTATTATGGACTCTATATGCTCTTTGGCATATGCATGTTTGCTCATGTAAAGAAAGGTTTGATGTGTAGTTGAATTTGTGTTTTATTTACTTTTTTATGCTTACAACAGTGTTATTTTAGTATCAGTGAGATACTATCATAGTTTTTATTAATAGCTTGAATTAGTTTTTAATTTTATATTTTTTTATTATATTTTTTGTTACAGTAATACACACATTTTTGTCATTTTTATAACGTTTTTTAGTTTTTTTTAATATGTCTATATAGTTTGTTTACATTTTATTTTATTTGTTTTATTTCCTTTAACATTTATTTTATTTCAAGTAACAACATTTTTGTGTTACATTTTTTTTTGTGTTTTCGTCATATTTATTTGTTTTTGTTTTTAATATGTCTACATAGTTTTTAAGTTTACGTTTTTATGTATATTTTATTTTATTTCAGTTAACATTTATTTTATTTCAAGTAACAAAAAAAGTTTTTTATGGTTTTAATTTTAGTTAAATAAAAATAACAAAACTTGAAAGAGCATGTTTTGTCATTTTTATTAACTTTTGTTTTTTAATGTCTATAGTTTTTAATTTTAATTTTTTTATATTTAATTTTATTTCTGTTAACATTTATTTTATTTCAAGTGACAAAATGTTTTTTTATTGTTTTTCTTTTCTCCATTTTTATTAGTTTTTGTTTTGTCTGTATAGTTTTTTTTAATGTTTTTTAATGTTTTTGGTTTTAGCCTTAGTTAACTATAGCTAAATTATTAACAAAAAGATCATTCAAATAATAAAAATGCAGTAAAACTAATCTATTGTACCTCATTAGATGAGTTTGAAATGTTTTTTTTTTCTAGTGGGTCGGTGGACGATTCTCCTTATGGTCTGCAATTGGTCTGTCCATCGCTCTTCATATCGGTGAGTGTTATCATGTGACTCTGATGAAGATATCCAGCGTGTGTGAGAGATGCTCAAGAATCTGTCTGATCTCTTCTGTCTCAGGATACGAGAACTTTGAGAAGCTGTTGGCTGGAGCTCATTGGATGGTGGGTTTTATTAGTGAAGGAGCACATTATCAGTATTTGACCTTCATTAGCAATGTCAAATTAAACTGAATTCAAATATTCAAATTCACAGTCAAATATTTTTGTATAATGACAAGCTACCATTCAAAAGTTTGAGATGAGTAAGATTTCAAATGTTTTTGAAGGACGTTTCTTCTGCTCACCAAGGCTGCATTTATTTGATCATAAATACATTACAACTTATAATAGCTGTTTTCAATGTAAATATATTTTAAAATGTAATTTATTCCTGTGATCAAAGCTGAATTTTCAGCATCATTCCTCCAGTCTTCAGTGTCACATGATCTTCAGAAATCATTCTAATCTGCTGATTTGCTGCTCAAGAAACATTTCTGATTATTATCAATGTTGAAAACAGTTCTGCTGCTTCATATTTTTGTGGAAACCGTGATACATTTTATTTTTCAAGATTCTTTAATGAATAGAAAGTTCAACAGACCCGGATTCATTTGAAATAGAAATCTTTTGTAACATTAGAAATGTTTTTACTGTCACTTTTGATCAATTTAATGCATCCTTGCTGAATAGAAGTGTTAATTTGTTTCACAAAGCTTACATAAACCCCTGAATCTACGTCTCTGGCAGGACACTCATCTCCGTACGGCTCCTGTGGATCAGAACGCACCCATGCTGCTCGCTCTGCTGGGCATCTGGTACATCAATGTCTTCCAGGCCTACTTCCAACAGGTGCGTCTCACCTGTAGAGCGAACACAAAACACACAACACCAGCCAAAGACTGTATGCATTTTATACTGACAGTAAAGTCATCAAAAACACTAATGGGAATCTACTGCTGTGATTTACAGGGTGACATGGAGTCTAACGGAAAGTACATCACTACTGAGAGTAACCGGGTGAACTATCACACCGGGCCCGATTGTATGAGGTGAACCGGGAACTAACGGACAGCACGCTTTCTACCAGCTCATTCATCAAGGTTTACTTGCTGGCCTACGCAATCTGGCGTACAGTATGTGTGTGTTTTGGTGGGAGAAGCATCTGTCTGACCCTTCTGTCTCCTCCACAGGAGCTCGTATGGTTCCTGCTGACTTCCTCATTCCTGCCCAGTCTCAACATCCAATCAGAAACAATCTCCACCACGAGCTGCAGATCCAGCGATGAATCACATGAAGTGACTCAAATCTATGGAAGCTCATCTCTGCCATGGGATAAAAATAAATAAATAAAATAAAAAAAGGTAACTGTGATTTTTTTTCTTCATAATTTTCTTCTCACAAGTCAGACTTTTTCTGGCAATTGTGACTTTGCAAGTTTATATCTCATAATTCTGAATTTACATCTCGCAATTCTGAGGGTTTTTTTTCTCAGAATTGCAAGGGAAAAAGTTAGAATTGTGAGACATAAACTCAATTCTGAGGAAAAAGTAATAATTTTGATATATAAACTCAGAATTACGAGAAAAAGGTCAGAATTATGAGATATAAATTCAGAATTGCGAGAAAATAAGTAAGAATTGTGAGATATAAACTCAGAACTGTGAAAGTCATAATTGCGAGATATAAACTCAGAATTATGAGATATAAATTCTGAACTGTGAAAAAAGTTTGAATTATGAGATATAAATTCAGAATTACGAGAAAAAGTCAGAATTGTGAGATATAAACTCAGAATTATGAGATATAGATGAAGAATTATGAGATATAAATGCAGAATTATGAGATATAAATTCAGAACTGTGAAAGTCATAATTGTGAGATATAAACTCAGAATTATGAGATATAGATGAAGAATTATGAGATATAAATGCAGAATTATGAGATATAAATTCAGAACTGTGAAAGTCATAATTGTGAGATATAAACTCAGAATTATGAGATATAGATTAAGAATTATGAGATATAAATTCAGAATTATGATATATAAATTCAGAATTGCGAGAAAATAAGTCAGAATTGTGAGATATAAACTCAGAACTGTGAAAAAAGTCTTAATTATGAGATATAAATTCTGAATGTCAGGAAAATAAGTCATAATTGTGTGATATAAACTCAAAATTGTGAGAGAAATGTCATAATTGTCAGATATAAACTCAAAAAAGTCTGAATGGTAAGAGAAAAAGTCAAAATTCTCTTTTTTAATTGTTTCATTCTGTGGCAGAAATAAGCTTCCGTACAAATCACTCAGTATGTGATGTCATGTGTTTTGTATATCCTCACTTTGCAACATCAACACTGCTATTGAACTGAATTAAATCAACACTCAACTGAATTGAGCTGAATAATGTCACTATTTTCCTGCTTTATTAATGTGAAGCTGCTTTGAAACAATCTGTACTGTATAAAGCGCTATAGAAATAAATATGACTTGTAGATTCTGGTGGTGAACTTCCTGGCGCAGACGGAGGCGCTGATGAAGGGAAAGACGACAGAAGAGGCAAAGAAAGAGCTGGAAGCCGGAGGACCGAGCAGAGAGAAACTACAGAACATTCTGCCACACAAAGTGAGAATATAAAGTCAAGCACTGGCTTATACTGACCTAGACAGGACACAAAACACACTACACCCTACTGCTCTCACTAAATCTGCAGTATGTATAACATGCACATTATGCAGATTCTCGATATACATGCAATACTCACATTTACCCAAATGTGCATTAGATCTGACCATGCAGTCTGCTCAACATGACCGTTTGATAAATGAATCATAAGCAACAACCTCCTTCTTGACTCACAATTTGATCAGACTACCAAAAAATTCTGACATTTCTTCAATAAAAATAGGATTAAAAATGTTCTGATCGGTGCGTTAAAAGCTGTCTCAGATGTTTTGGTGATGCTGTACAGTATTAGATATCAGGTTCCTGACCTTTGACCTCTCTTAACAGCCATATATGAACACAAGATCTTCGTTCAGGGCGTCATGTGGGAAATGAACAGTTTTGATCAGTGGGGGCGAGTCATCTAATGTATCAAATAAAGAAGAAATTGAACCTATCAGGGAAAATAGAAATGATCTCAGGAATGTTAATGAAACAAAATAAACCTGACAAAATAAATGCCTAACGTGCTAAAAAAGCAGCTGAAGCAGTTTTATTACCAGACCAGTGTTGTTGAGATACTATTATAGTTATTATTAATATTTCAAATTATTTTTTTTTATTTTCTGTATTTATTTTAATTTTGATTTTATTTAAAATATTTACGTTTTTATTATTTTTTTATTTTTTTAAATGTGCATTTAGTTTTTATTAATTTTTATTTCAGTTTTAGTTTTATTTAATGTTAATGAAACCGAATTAATTTATTTATATAATGAATACATTTATTTCTGATCCTGCACTCAAGTTTAATTTGATAAACCTGTTAAATTGCTAGTTTTATTACCAGACCAGTGTTATTTTAGTGTCATTGACATACTATTGGTTTTTATTAATATTTTTAATTAGTTTTTATTTTCACCTTAATTTTACTTAAAGTTTTAGAAATGTTGTCTTTTTTTTTTTTTTTTTTTAAATTTGCCTTTTTTGTTTTCAGGAGACTTAAGCAAAATACATTTGAATTCAGTTTCATCTCTTTGCGATGGAGGAGAAACGATCGAGATTTTAAGGAGATCTCATTAGTGATTTCTCTTTCCTATGGGATTATATAAAATTCTATTTTGGTAGCTGGAAGTTTCCATCAAAACACATTTACATAGGGTTGAATCGAAATTTAAACATGTCTACATAAGGAAGAAAGACAAAGTGTAACGTTACGGGGTAAAACTTTGTTGATACTGATACATACGCAGGTGAAACGTTAAATTAGGCTACACATAGGCTATTTACTGTAACACCAGCACAACAGACCGCAAGAAATAATTTACCAGAGTAAAACAGATAAGAAAGGTAGCTGACCTACCTGGCAAATGTCAGAAAAAGTTTGTTAACTCTCATTTAAAAGAAAAGTTTCTGAGTGAAATGAGCGTCGAGTGCGCGCGCTGTTACTCTCATTGAAGCGACACATGCAAACACAGAATGAGGAACCCAAGACTGGACGCTGCTGTTTTCACTGCTCTTTCAACTTCCTGGTACAGTATTTACCATGTTGATCAGAGTTCAGTTTTATTTGTTCGCATAAAGCTGCAGTGCCATTACGTTTGCCAAGTGTCTACTCTTGGAGAGAAAAAAAAGTAGGCTATATCCGTAATCTCACATGATGAGGTGGCAGGAACATAAGCATTCATTGGGCTACATTGACGGTTGCGACAAATTGAATAGACGTTTGTAAAACCTGATGAATGACTAGAAATACAAGTATATATAAACGAGCAGGGCCGTGCAGAGACATTTTGAGGGGCAGTGGCCCAAACTAAAAAAAGGGCCACAAGGAGGGTGGGTACTTGTTAATACAAATTATCCAGTTGTTACAAATAATTAAAAGAGAAGACAGCACACTCTGTAATAACTGACATTATTGTAGATGTTTTAATAAGGGTGGGCTCTCCCTCACTCTCTGAGCCTGCTTCTGCCTCATCTTCAATGGAAGTAGGGGAGAGTGGGGTAAGTTGAGCCAGTGGGTAAGACCCACCCGTTTCTTGGCATCTGTACAACTGTCATGTGACGATGTATTTTGGAACCACCCATCATTTCTGCCAGACTATGGAAAGGAGAAACACATGGGCGGAATGGAAGGCACCCATTTACTTTAAAAACTGTTTTTGCTTGTCAAAGTAATAACAGATGTAATGGTTGTTACATCAAAGCAAATTTATCCAGGTCTAAAAATATTTATGATACATATAGGTGATTTAGCAACATATAAAACCATGCAAATCATTTAGCTAAATATTAGCCTGAACTGGTAAGCTACAGTAGCTATTTTTTTCCCCAAAATGGCAGCTATGGGGCAAAGTGAGCCAAATGCTTTGGGGTAAATTGAGTCAGCATTTTAACTTACCCCACCATAAGGCACTGTAGTTAAGTTAAATCTCTGAATTATAAA
>NW_015627890.1:259916-274781 GCF_001515625.1 Sinocyclocheilus rhinocerous
AAAAAAAAAAAAAAGAAAATAAAGGAAAACAAACTGTACTTACAGATAAAGCCACTTAAATAAAGTACACTTTAACACACTTAAGCACTCTTTTAAAAGGATCACTTTGTAATAGAGTCAAATGTAAAGTTTTACTTTTAAAGTCCATTTTAAATCATTGTTTTAATAATCTTTTGTCGTGCTTTAAATAAGTACACTTGTTGTGATGTGTTGACTAACATTCTTAATTATATTAATTTGTTATTTAATATACATTTTTAAGTTAATATATTTTAAATATGCTAAATTGCAACTCCATCATTGCAAATGTGTAATTATAATTATACTTAAATACATTATTCCCTTATTATGACAGAAATAACATTAAAGTAAAAGTTTAGCACTAATGCTTACAATCCTTAGTAAGCATATTTCAAAGACAATACAAGTGATTATGAAATTACATTAATTACGTGTCTGAAAACTACATTCTTACAAAACTTACATTCAATTTGTACTTAAATATGCTCTATCAAAAAATATTATTTCTGTAAGTACTTTTAACTTTAATAGTACGTGCATTTTTTGGGTAATAGTGAAAGGTAATCACTCTGGATTATTTTGCATGCGAAGTCCAGTCATTTAATTTGTGCATTTGGGAGTTTTGCGTGAGGGTTAACAACTTCCCAATTAAGCAGATTTCACTCATGTTAAAGTTTATCATGCAAGTTGTCTGCGCTGACCAACAGAAAGCTGCTTGGTTTGAAAGTAACTTCCATGTGAGCTGTGCTTCAAATATAGCTCTATATTGTTGACTATTAACTTTTTTTGCAGAAATATTACTAATGCGACCGTACCTTAATGATGGAATCAAAATAAAATCTCTCAAGGCTTAACATGAGCCTTTACCTCTAGGTGCAGTGGATTAAATACAGTCCACTTTACACCACAGCAAGCTCAGGCTTTGAAGATTTCCAGTAAATATAAATGATTTAGCCTTAATTAAAAACCCTAGGAGTCATTGTACTGCATGTCAGTGAAAAAAGTGTGTTAGCTTGAGCTCCAATAATGGTATTCAGGTTGGGAATTGTGCAGCCTTGTGAATGAGCCTTGTGATTCAGTTCCCTCTGATGTCCTTCATCATGAGTCAAACATTTGCTTCTGACAGGCTCCGATCACTCCACGTCCCCTCGTAATCTCTCCGTCTGAGAGCACGCTGATGGTGGGAACGCCGGCCCGGACAGATGACATGTTAACAGAATCATTTCACGCCCCAGTACACACACCAACACTGATTTATTCACCCGCTGCCGCGCTAAAGGTCCACGCATCTGATTTATGCTCCCCGGTCCAAATATCTAATTTCATTTGGAAAAAAAAAAAGAAAGAAAAGGAAGGTAGAAGCAAGAGATAGAGGGAGAGAGACAGGTGGGTGAAAAAGTATAATTTTAAAGCACGTCATGATGGTGTAGATACCATACATGATTATTGCACTGAGGCATAAACTATATGACAAATGGGCCGGCAAAGGCAAAAGCACAGTATTCTAACATTATCATTTCTCATATCCAGCATTCATAATCGAAACATCAAGCGGCATTAAAGCACATCTACAACACCGGTACAAACACACAAATCTTACAATTCTCAGTATATATATAAACATATCGTGGGATTCAATAGTGCACATTAACTTTTTTCATTGCTAATCATATTATAAAAATTTTTTAAAGTATGTTTAAAATTGAGGTGGGTGGGATAAGGTTTAGGTTAGGAACAGGTATGGTGGTCTGATCCGGTTTAAGAATGTGTTAAGGGGTAAAGTTGACAGGTTTGACAGTGTTACAGATGGAATTACAGATGTAATGACAGGAAGGTATTTTAAAATTTAAGTACAATGTAAAAACATGTACAGTAGTGTACGTACACAATAAGTGCATTGTATCTAATGAATAATATAAATGTAAGCAAATAATAGTTAAAGACTAAAGTGGGTCCAAATATGTTTATATAGTTTTTATTAATTTTTATTTCCGTTTTTATTTTTAGTTAGTTAAGTACATTAAATTGAACTAAATGAAAATGAGAAATGTTTCCTTGGCAACTATAGCTGAAAAAAATTTATTTAGTTTTTTATAATATTTTTATAATTATGAATTATTTTTATTTGATATGTTTATATTTTATTTAGATAGCGGTCCTCGACTCTGGACCTCGAGATCCACTTTCCTGCAGAGTTGAGCTCCATTCCTAATCAAACATTCCTGAACAAGCTAATCACGGTCTTCAGGAAAGTGCATCTCAAGGTCCAGAGCTGAGGTTTTATTTTTAGTTAACTGTGATAAGCCTTTTTCAGACTCATATATTCCCGTTTGACTGTCTGTCTTCTGTCGAAACTCAGAGTGGAGCTCGGGAAACAGCTGGCAAAGAAGATCGAACCGGAGCTTCAGGATTCAGCGGAGGTCACTTCTCACAATACATCCACCAACGGCCTCATCAACCTCCTCAAGAAGAACTTTGCTTGAATGAACCATGAAGAGAAGCTTCACCTTTACCCCAAAACCAAAGCACTGTAGCACGCCTGCAACAACAACAGGGCTCACAAACATCAAGGCTGAGGAATCAAGCTTGCCTCAAATTTGCACCAATATTTTAAAGAAGAATTTAAAACATTTTGAAACTGTAATGTAGTGTAATTTTCATTGACAATTAATCCATAAATTAGCAGTATTATATTCATGTTTATTATGTTAATTTATGATTATGCAAAATAATAAAAATGCAAAATCAGAGATGTTTTACACTGAACTCTGTGAAGAATCTAAAGCACCTTGTGTTTTACAGTTTGTACTTCATGAAAGTTTCATGGTGAGTCTTTTTTTCCCCAAAATAAATCACTTTGCACAATTTCTGTGACTCTGGCTATGATTCAGAATAATATCATACAATAGCGCTTATAGTATCACTGATATAATATAACAGTTTTTTGGTGATATTTTGAATTAGATTTTAATTTTATATTTTCTGTTTTCACTTTAATCCTGTTTAAAGTTTTTGAAATTTTTTTGCATGTTTTTGACTTTTTTATTAGTTTTGAGTTTTTTTAAATATGTCTATATAGCAGTGTCATTTTAGTATCATTGAGATACTATTATAGTTGTTGTTAATTATTTTAATTCGTTTTTATTTTATGGCTTTCATTTTAATTTTAGTTCAATTTTTAGAAACTGCTGTGTTTTTGTCAGTTTTTAGTTTGGGTTTTTTATGTAGAACTTTACATTTTTATATTTATTTCAGTTTTAGTTTTAGTTATTTGAATACATCATATTTAATTTCAGTTAACATTTATTTCAAATAACGATTTTTTTTAATGGTTTTAGTTAACCATACTAAACCTGTTATATATATATATATTCTTTTTATTAATTTGTATTTATTAAATTTAGTTTATTACGTTTGAATTATTTTAGTACTTAAAGTTAATCTAAATGAAAATGAGAAATGTTTCCTTGGCAACTAGCTGAAATACAGTAGGTGTAAGTTGTTTTACAATTAATTTTTTTAAGTATTTTTAAGTTACAATATGATCAAAAAAAAATAAATAGTATATAACACTATTTGAGAAGTAAATAATATGTACCCCATGCATGAATGCATGAACTGATAAAATGTAAACCTTGAATGCAATCTAAATCTGCCAAATGCATAAATGTAGGTAAAAATATAAATGCATGGATGCGCAGAGCACACTGCACTGGATACTGTATCCCACAATGCAATGCCCTCAACTTTCCATTTTCGAGTGTAACATCAGCTTTTCTGACACCTGCATCTGATTTCCATGAAAGATCAGCAGCACGAGCAGGTTCTGCACCAGCAGATGGAGCTGTAGGTCCAGGTCCATCACAGTCAGTCTCTGGGTTCCCAGTGTTTCTGTCTTTGGAACATGAGGTCAAAGGTCAGCTGTGTTCAGCTCCACTCAAATCCCCAAAGCACACAGAGACTGAACCGAAACACATCTGGAAAACATCATGCGAATGAAAATATTCTCCACAAACAGTAAAAGAGACAGATGACTTTTACTGTAGTATTACCACACAGAAATATCCATTTGCGTGAGTTTCGGGGCTGTAACTCATTTCTGCGTCTGATGAGATGATTGACAGGTCACAGAGGAACCTCAGCCAGAGATCAGATCGCTGTATAATGTGCCTGTTGCCTAGCAACACATCTTTCACTTCAAACATCACCTGCCCAGTTATTTCCAGCCTTTTCCTTGAAAATAAATAAATAAATAGTTAGAAAGAAAATTATTTCTGAAATGTCATCTGAGCGGAGACAAAACAGCAGAAAGAAAAATGAATTAACATTTCAGATCGTCAAGAGAATCTGAAAGTCAATGTGGTTGCCATGGCAACAAGGGTAGAAACTGTACTAGTCATCAAGAGCCGATGGTGATCTGGCATTTTCCACAATATAGACAACAAACTGTTGCTTCATTAAAGCAATCAACGTTCAACCGAGAGATAATGTGAGATATGAGTGTTTGGACACATCAGCCACTCTGAAACACACTCATTTCTTCATCAGCTTTGCTCATTTGACTTTTAATCAGCTGACAGTGATTTTTAGCGGATGTATGAAGCCAGTTGCTATTGTTATCTAATATAAAGAACATTTAGACATTTTTAAGTGTCAACAAATACTTTTCGGTTTCACTGTATATGTTACATTGAGCAATTATTAAACTATTGAACAATTATTGATCATTAACATCAAGCCAAAATGTTTGGTCTGTTCTACTGTCCAACAGTTCAAATCATACAGCAATGTCATAATTTAAGAACTGATATTACTCAACCATTTAACGCTGTCAACACAGATGAAAATTTTTCTTGCATTTCTGAGTTTATCATTCAAACAAAACCAACAGAAACGACCTCCTGAACTGCACAAACAACATTTCCAGAAGGGTCACTGATTAAGCAGAAAAACCTGTTTGTGTCTTATTTGTGGAAAATTCACCTTCAGCTGAATTCGCTGAGAAATTCTGCTTGCCGCCTAAAATCACTAAATGAAGGTTTCCCTGGAAACGTCTGCATGTAATTTCGATTAAATATACTTGTAATATATCCACATACAGCTGCTCTCTCTTCTAACAGCAATAAATAACCAATGTTTTCGGTGATATCAGCATAATTTATATGAATTTGGATACTAGACTGATACAAATTAAAGAGCATCATGTTATTTGCACCATGCATGCATTACCGTTTTATTGCATAAACTCATTTTAAAGGGGTCATAGGATGCTACATGCACTTTTACAAGTTGTTTGAACTGAAATGTGTGTTGGCAGTGTGTGTACACAACCACCCTATAATGATAAAAATCCACTCAGTGTTTTTTTTTTAATCTACTAAAATCTTTACCCCTTTCTCAAATCGAGCCGATCTCAGATGCCTGTCTGTGTGACGTCACAAAAACAGGCCCCTCCCACGATAGTTTGACAGACTGGACTGGCGTCTTACCTTAGCTCCGCCCTGAGTGAGCTGTCATCAGTCCGCCATTGTTTCACCGCCGGAGCAGATGTAGACAAGAATGACTCCTAACAAGCGATTGAGGTGTTCTGTTGTTGGATGTAATAATGAACACAGCAGTCGTCATTTACTCCCGACATCTGAGCCGCTGAACTCGTAGTGGATTACATTTGTTTCTGAAGAGAATGCACCCCCGATCTGCATAAATGTGTCTATGTTCGCCGCGAATCATTCGTGATCCAGCTTCACCTACAGAAGAAGTGAGTATAAGGTTTTTTAATGAATCTTTGCAAATCGCCTTTATTCATTTCAACTTGTGGAAAATAGGCATCCGATGACCCCTTTAAGTGCAGTTTTAGACTTCTATAACACTAACTGCATTTTCATAATGAGACAATAATGTTGCATGCTACATTTGAAAAGTCAATCCATACTGATATTGCAAACTGCAATTTCTTAGAATATTATTTTAATTTATTACCATAATCATAAACACACTGGTTTGTAGCTCAAACATTTTTGCCGTTTATTGTACTTTGTTATTCTTAGTTATTTACCAATAGCAGCGAATGAATTGGAAGTCTCGCACGTTCACTTCTGCATTGCAAAATAAGGTGAATAGCATTGCAATCCGAACCCAGCCTTTGACATCATATCTGTTTTTATTTGACAAACTCTTGAGGGTCACTGACACCAGATTTCATCCGTCCTCACTGACTTTTATTTGCTCAAACTCCAGACCAGCGTCTGACAGAAGGCCTGCAGAGACTCATGGAAATCGTTGCTACTGAACTGATCTCATCATACCACAACAGTAATAATTCCTCAATCTTGGAATACAAGAGCAACAAAAAAAAATGCAGTGCTTGAATTACACATATAAGGCCGAATCGAATGGCACAGATGCCGCGCAGAGCTCCGATTCCCAGCGCCACGGCTGGATTTACGGCACACACACTGGACACATGCCGTTCCCACGGACAGGTCCATGAGTTATGGACAGCTCGGTGGAGAAGCGTGGGCAGAGAGATTTTGGGTGGTCCTTTGGCCTGCAGCTCTGACACTGTCATTGAAATAGAGTTTACATGGAGAAACTGTCCCACAGATTCCCTCTAAACTTCTGTGGAAGCCCTGAAGACCTCAATTTAGAGAGAAAAAAAGACAGAATTGTGATTCAGAATTCAGATTTTTTTTTTATTGCAGTTTTTTCTCACAATTCTGACTTTTTTTCTTTGAATTCTTTTCTTCTAAATTGTTTCCTCCATGGAAAAGGCAAAGCGTCTTTTTCTCACAATTCAGATTTTTTTTATTGCAATTGCAAAAAAGTTTATATCACGCATTTCTGAGTTTATATATCAGAGTTACAAGGGGAAAAAAAGAAAAAAAGTGAGGTAATTTTGACTTTTTGTCTCAATTTTGTCACAATTCAGACTTGAGGAAAAAAGTCAGAATTGCTAGATATATACACAATTTTCTCACAATTCTGAGTTCACATCTCAACTTTTTTTCTTTTCTCTGAAATCAGAATTTCCATGGTATATAAAAAATGTTAAAAAAAAAACAAAAAAAGGTAATTGCAACTTTTATCTTACAATTCTGACTTTGTTTCTCGCAATTCTTCACAATTCTGTGTTTATATCTTAGAACTGAGAGAAAAAAAAGTCAACAGTGAGATACAAACTCTGAATCTGCGAGGAAAAAAAGTCTGAATTCGTAATTAAATATCACATTGAACGTTAATGTCAAGAATCCGGTCTATAAACTTCTGTTCACTCACCACCAGAGATCGCTCGTCCATTACATTGACTCTCACACTACACAGACTGTTACACTATACCCTGGACTACATTTCCCATCATCCATTGCACTGATTGCACACAGCAGTAACCAATCACACGCTCACCTGAAAGCTACCAATAACACGCACTATATAAATCAGTCTCACACCACCATTCAACGCCGAGTACTGTATGCGCATATCGCTAGTCAGTGATAGCTACGTTACGGAGCCATTTCGTTAGCCATTGTTTATTTCCAAGTCCTAGTCTTAGTCTAGTTTTGCCTTGCCTCTTTTCCGGTCCTTTGACTATTGCTCGTGTTTACAGATTACCCCATTTGTCAAGCCCTCTGGATTACGTTCGCTGATCGATGACCCACGCCTGCCCTAGGAATACTCTTTGTCTTGCCTCATTCATGTCTGTTTGCTGTTTATTGACCCATGCCTGTTTGTGACCACGCCTGTGAATAAAGCTCTGCATATTGATCCGCACGCTTCCTCTGTTCTCTCCGTAACAGTTAAATACTCCAAAACAATAAAAATTGCACTTAAAGGTTTGATATGCCCTTGTGAAAAAGAAGTACATTTAAAAAGAGTAGGCTACTTATTACACACAAAAGAATATATTTAAGGTGAACTGAATGTTTTCGGACACATGATTGCAGGTTATTTACAGTCAGATGAAACCTGGGTCAAAAAAGCACTCTCAAGTTCAAATATGTTCAAATAATCCAAAATGACTTCTTTTGTCTTTGAAATACGATTAAAGTGTACTGCTGAATGTATGGAGAAGCATTTATGATAAACTAAAATATACTTTGTCATTTCTTTTGAAACTCGTATGTCATTTATTTAAATATATTTCACACATTAAATATATAATCACACATTTGTATAATGAAGTTGCAAATTAGTCCATTTAAAATATATTAACTTTAAATGTACTATAAAATAACACACAGTAAAAATGATAATAAAATGATAATAAAATACTTTACATGTGCTTTAGTATGTTAGTCAGCACATCAGAATAAGTGTACTGCTTTAAAGCATGACAAAAGCTTATTAAAACATAATTTGAAATAACTTGTAATTTGAAACTGGATTTAAGTATGTTTAGAAACAGCAATGAAAGTGTCTTTTTTTTAAGTGCCCTTTTATTTCATTAATATTGTATCTGCAAGTACAGTTTTTAAAAATATACTTTTAAGATTTGAAGTGCACTACAAGTGCACAGTTAAGCACACTTCTTTTTCACAAGAGTGTATATCTAGAATACATCTAAAGATCTAGATGAACAGTGCAACTGGAGCACAGAAATAAACTCAAAAAGTAAAACAGTAAGAAAGCTGCAGCTCGTCTGCTGTTTGTCATTGAGGAGCTAATGAGCTCAACACCTTCTGTTCAACACCGACAAACAATTCATGGCTTTCAGGAGGAAAAAAACATCATTTATACACTGGCATATGTGTCATTTATTTTATATGTAGTATATTTCTGCATACTAATATAAACCCAGATTGACACAGATTAGAATTAAAGGCCAGAGATTAAGAGAATTTGTTCTTTGAGATCTAATTAATGTACTGTGATGCTCAAAGCTGTTTAATCCAAAAATCTTCTCAGCAACATTGAAATCACCACAGGAGCTGCTTTGTAGAGGTCAGTGGATTTTATGTCTCAGCTGCTTCTCCTAGACAGCAGTGAGATCAAATGAAGAGTAAACGGAGTCTCAGATGAATCTCAACAAAGTCTCAAACTGGGCTCACATTTATCCAAAGTACCAAAAAGGTCTGCAATGAATATTCAGAGATCTCAATATGAACTCAATCACCTTTTGCCAGGAGCTTGATTGACAGGCCATATGACCAATCATAACGCTGAATCTGCCAGGGCGGGTCTTTGCGAAGGGCTCTAAGCAGCTATAAAGGTTCCTTTTACAGCATTAATTTAATGATTTGACTGAGAACTCATGAGCTAGAATGAGCAGTAGTTTGCTCCTGTGGGATGCTGTATCAGATGTGATTACAGTATGCGATATCACCGCTGAATAAACACACCAACCCTTCACATGCCACTGGAAAACCACAAGACATCTATGCTGGACGAGAACAGAGCTCTAAAGTCTCACACAGGTGTGCAAAATCACTTCAGACCTCCTTATGGCCAACAGGATGTGATGTCATGCTGTAGGGCAACAACAAAAACAAATAATTCATTCAAAGTATTAAAATGTTTGTGTTCTCTGGACAGCTTTAGATCATCTATTTCTATGAAATATCTCAATTAAATACATGTTTCTGGTTTTATTTTACATGAGATTAAAAAAAAATGTGATAGTCTTTTATCAAAAGACTCGTTAAAAATCCATCCCTTCCAATAAATAAATAATAAAAAATCAAATATATATATTTTTTCTGATTTGGCCAATACAGCAAAGAGAAGTGGGGAATACAAGGACAAATATATCCTCATTAAGAAAAAATTTATTATAAATACTAATTTTGTTGTGTTTAGAGAAATGCGCAGAACGACACTACTTATTGGCCAATACAGCAAAGAGAAGTGGGGAATACAAGGACAAAATATATCCTCATTAAGAAAAAATAAATTATAAATACTAATTTTGTTGTGTTTAGAGAAATGCGCAGAACGACACTACTTATTATACATTATTTATTATAATTACATTATTTGATTCATAAAATATTTTAAATGAATTGAAAGTGAGAATCAGTATTGCTTTTGTTACTGAGACGTCATTTTGTATAAAACACCCAGGTTCTGTATAAAAATAAAATCACCGTCACACAGTTTTAAGTTAACTACAAAAACCACTTTATTGAAAAAGTAGATTACATAAATCTATGGTTAAATGATACGTCCCGACTTTTCATACATTAAATAACTTTAAACTTTTCACGTTTAGATAAATAAATCTACTTTGCTTTTTCTTTATTTATGAAATATCTAGGAAATCAAAACATTGTACAATAAAAAAAGTGATGCAACAGAACGTAAAATGTGCATTTTTTTAAAGAACTAACTGAAGGAAAGCTACCGTTCATTGAATCTCTGATAAATGCAGGAAATACATTCTACACTCTTTATTTACAGGGACTCTAGCATTGTGCTATGCAATAGTAGTATGTTTTAAAAGTGGATTAAGATAACGTGGAGAAAAATATCACACTTGTTTTTTCTTTAAAAAAAACAACACACTTGTGGGAATGATCTGAAAGTGGGAAAAATCTGAGGTTACTGAACTGTTCAAAGAAATACTCTGTCTAGAGAAGAGAATATTCAATCTTCACACTGTCGATTACCACAGAAAATACCTCAGTTGTGAGAAACGAGTAGAAATGATTTTCTCTGGCAGCCGACGGCATGTCACAGACGCTGTACATTAATCCAGAGTATTCCTTTCGCTAAATCTCCGGGAAACCTCCTTCTCCAAAAACAAGGTCAGGATGACGTTATGTGCTTCTGGTACAGTAATCAGTCAGCAAGCACACATCTTCATGAGTTTTACAGTCTGCTTTGCAGATAAGAAGCCACTGGATTTAGAAAACAACTCTCTCTATCAGGACTTCTCAGGTCAGGGAAACACATACAGCCCGTTTCTGTCAGTAGTATTACAGCAGACGTCTGTGTGGAACAGAAGCATGTACAGCGACCCGAGAAGCATTGAAGACGCTTAAAGGAACAGTGCAGCCAAATATGAAAATGTGCTGAAAATGTGCTCACCCTCAGGCCATGTAAGATGTAGATGAGTTTGTTTCTTCATCAGATTTGGAGAAATGTAGCATTGCATCACTTGCTCTGTAGTGAATGGGTGCCGTCAGAATGAGAGTCCAAACAGCTGATAAAAACATCACAATAATCCACAGCACTCCAGTCCATCAGTTAACGTCTGGAGAAGACAAAAGCTGTGTGTTTGTAAGAAACAAATACATCAAGATGTTTTTAACGTCCGGCTAAAATACAAGTCCATAATCCATAATAACACTTTGTCCAGTGAAAAAGACGTCTCATCTGAATCAGGAGAGAAATCTGCACAGATCAAGCCAAAGCAGCTCTAAACAAATATGTGGCTGGATTTTGATGTGAGAGACAACAGGAGATGGACTTTTTCACTGAAAGAAGCATTATTATTAATGGATTATGGGCTCATATTTTAGCCAGAAGCATCGGCTTAAAGTCAAAACGTCTTAATGATGGATTTTTTTCAGCTTTTGGTTTCTCAAGACATTAACTGCTGGACTGGAGTGGTGTGGATTACTTGTGGATTACTGTGATGTTTTTATCAGCTGTTTGGACTCTCCTTCTGATGGCACCCATTCACTTGCAGAGCATCCATTGCTGAGACACTGATGCAATGCTATACATTTCTCCAAATCTGATGAAGAAACAAACTCATCTACATCTTGGATGACCTGAGGGTGAGCACATTTTCAGCAAATGTTCATTTTTGGGTGAACTATTCATTTAAGTGTCTAAATACTCATCGGGGTTGCTGTATTTGACACAGGCACACACACAATCACACACAGAGTGGCCCAGCCACTAGTGTACATGAACATATACACAACTACACACAGACTCTCTTTTCCACATACACGTTCACTTATGTCCTAAACAGGTGCAATGTGATGCAACAAGCTTCCAGCAACACGTAATTTTTGTTCACGTGACTCTAGACAAAGAAGAAGCTCAAATATAAGTCATTTTGACATCATTCCCAGACTTCTGCGTGTGTTACTTCATAGTTTTCATGACTTTACTATTATTCTGACATGTGCAAAATGTTCTGTTGCCTTCCGCTTCATTGCATCGCAGCTGCTAAAGATGACGTGTCGAACACAAACACAGGACGAACGCAGCAGGTCTCCGGCCTGGCTGAGTCCAGCACATCCAGGCTTGACCTTTGACCCCTGCACACCTGTAGAGTCCATTAAGAGTCTCCTGAGACACATCACAGCGCGTCTCCTCCACGTTAAGGAATATATAAGGCAGGAAGGCACCTCATCCAGAGACAAACCAGTGTCTGAAGAGCACGACGTAGGAGTCCAAACATTTCAGTGGAGAAGATCCTCCGCGTTCACAGATCCAACCTCGCTCTGCTGGTGTCAGGTCATAACAGCCTCTCCGACCCCAGCCAGAGAGATCCATGTCAGACCTCAGCTAAATATACACTTGTTAGTCCATCTATGTGCAGCAGGTTTCACAACGGTGAAGTAAATGCCACAAGTGTGCCAGTGATGCATCAGTGTTCGGACCATTGCCGCCATTTAAGTGATGCTTAAAGGGACAGTTCACTATTATTTACTCAATGTTGTTCCAAACATGAACAAATTATGGACAATTTAAGGCAAGACACCACAGGTTAATAAGGAAGTTATAACTATTAGATATCACCATACATTCCTCAGTTGATTAATCATAGTATATTTTAACTCCTTCGAGTTAACGAGTTATTGACGAGTTATCTCGTCTTTTACAAGAAAACGCTTCCCCGCCAAAGACGAGTTTTTACGGCTTTTCGTGTTTTCACCGTTATACACTCGGGGGCGCTATTACGCATCTTCTGAATGAGTACAAAACCTCCCGAACAAAAACACACGAGAACAGGACGGAGAAACTAGCGATCTCTTATGTAAACAGATGCATATGAAAAATAATGCGATCATCAGCAATAGACAGCATATAAATGAAAACAGCATAATGTTACGGAGTAAAATGTTGATCCAGGAAGTGGTATATGTCTGTGCAAGCTTTGGAGGTGTTGATGGAAGCGATTTACTGGATTTATGCTTTGATAATCGTACTGAATATTATCCAGATGTAGTTTTTGATAAAAAGTTAAGGGCATTATTTTGTATTACAAGTTTTCTGAAATGTTATGCTTAAATATGCAAAAGATGCATTATTAAATACACTGCAAAAAATGAATTTCTTAGTATTTTTGTCGTTTTCAAGTACAAATATCTAAACATTCTTAAATCAAGATACATTTAACTGAGAAGATATTAAGTCTTGTTTTTTCTTAAAACGAGAAAAAATATCTGAAAAATAAATTTGTTTTCCCTTTGAATCAAGATAATTTTTCTGATCCCAGTGGCAATTTTTTTTTTTGTTTTAAGCAAAAACGAACAAAATTTGGATACATTTTTTAAAAAACAAGACTCAAGTAAATTTGCTTCTCAAGTAAATGTATCTTGATAAAAATTTTTTTAGATATTTGTACGTGAATGAAAACAAGACAAAAAAATTTTTTTGCAGAGTAAAAATTTGAAATTTTTATTAAAATTAAGTATTAGATATGCACTAATTTCCATACATTTTCAGAAAAGAAATACGAACATCGGTTCAAAATTTTGCTGGCATATTTTTACAGAGGGGTTTTTGGATTTCTCTTTTATTTCAATAAATTAGAAAATACTGTCAGAAAAGAAGGGATTAAAATATATATATATATCAATCAGGTGAATCATATATCAACAAACCAGAATATATATAAGAATAAAACTCTAAAGTTTGGTGTAAATACTGCTGAAGTGGAGAAAATGTATTGGAATTAAAAGTTAAAGTTGCAAATAGCTAAAGTGTAATAAAATAAACACTTAAATGTGTATTTTAGAGGATATCTAAAATAAGACTTGTTATGGAGACAAAATAGCCCAAAATCTCAAAACTTACCTGTGCATGCAACAGTTTTAGTAATTTTACTAAATGTCTTCCACGAAAGAAAAGCTCATACGGGTTTAGAATGACATGAAGGTGAGTAAATGCTCATTATAATTTTAGGTGAACTGTCCCTTTAAAGACCCCCGGCTGCTTGGCACAAATATCTGGCACAAGACAGAAATGGTGCGTCTTGAAGGCAGTGACGGCCTGTTCGACGCAGGATTTCTGAAGAAGGCACAGGAAGTCGTATCTCAGTCTGTGTGTTCAGTGCTGTTGTTTGGCGTTCGGGAGGAAAAGCAGGCACAGGTCGCCCTGCGCTCCCCTGCGGCAGTGCTGAAGACCCCAAACAGAGCCCAAACCCCTCCATACCGTGATGAGGGATCAAAGTAATAAAAGCCTCCCTGGTTGGTCAAATAAACCCCAAACAAGTGGAAATACAGGCACGACCGAACCCCTGTTTACTGTGTAGGGGAAGGACAGATCCTTCAGTCTTTAATTCCTCTTGCTCGTCGTTCATGTTCAGCGTGAGTCTGTGTTTTCACAGTTCAGTGACGTGGAGCGGGTAACTCGGGGGCGGGTGGGTCGGTAGAGGGGTTTTTAACCGGTGCAGGTGGCATCGGTGGCACAGCAGGTGCCCATCCAGCGGGTAACAGCGATGCCCCTCTTCATCATTCAACTGCAGACTGCAATCCTGCAAAGCATGTGTTATTGTCTTAGTGTGTTTGATAGAAATGAAGTCAGGCCTTTTTCAATGAATCATCACCCTTGTGGCTGGATCTACACTGTAAATAATTTAATGCACAAAGCTTGCTTTACATCTGCAAGTCATCTGGAAAAATCCATAGCCAGAGGAAGAAATCCAGAACTGTAGTGTGGTCGGTA
>NW_015627890.1:274861-275779 GCF_001515625.1 Sinocyclocheilus rhinocerous
GGGTGGGTCGGTAGAGGGGGTTTTAACCGGTGCAGGTGGCATCGGTGGCACAGCAGGTGCCCATCCAGCGGGTAACAGCGATGCCCCTCTTCATCATTCAACTGCAGACCGCAATCCTGCAAAACACATGTGTTTAATAGAAATGAAGTCAGGCCCTTTTTCAACATCAGAATACAATGAATCATCACCCTTGTGGCTGCAACCACACTGTAAATAATTTAATGCACAAAGCTTGCTTTTTAGACAGACTTTCCTTCTGCAAGCCAATTGGGAAAAGTCATAGCCAGAGGAAGAAATCCAGAACTGCAGTTCGGTTAGTAAATAAATGAACATGAAAAACATATATGGAAGCTGATGTTGAACGTGAATCAGTGTTTTGACAAGGACTTCAAATCATCGACCTAATCTCAAACCTGTCACATGACAATTTTGTGCAAAGTTTTGTTCAAATTGTGAATTTGGAAGGCATATTTTCTTGTAATAAAAAAATAATTAATAAAGAAATTATATAAAACTAATCAACTGATTATAAATATGTAATATACATTTTTATAAAAATAATAAAATCTGAAATGTATAAATTTTTGTTCAAATAGCGAAATTGGAAGGCATATTTTCTTGTAAAAAAAGAAGAAGAATTAAATAAAGAAATTATATAAAACTAATCAACTGATTATACATATGCAATATACGTAAATTTTTATAAAAATAAAAAATTATAAAATTATACATTTATAATTTTTTGGTCAAATTGGCATATTTTCTTGTAAAAAAACAAGATTAACGACATAAAACTGATCAATTGTTATATAAATAATATTTTTTTTTATAAAAATAAAAATAATAAAATTATTAATTTTTATAAAAATACATTCAAAAAATAAATATAATAAAATCTACATATCTGAAATATATATA
>NW_015627890.1:275986-284411 GCF_001515625.1 Sinocyclocheilus rhinocerous
ATATTTATATATATATAAAAATAAATATTATATTTTTAACTTAATTTTAATATTTTGCTTTTTCACATTTTCGAGGACTAATATGACTAAAGGGTATTCAGAAAATTACTTAAATATAATAAAAATATAAAAATAAAGTATAATAAAAAGAATCTTGCATTAAACATTCAATATTAACATTTTAAAATAATAATACTTGGGCCTAAGATCACTTGAAGAAATTGAGAATTGAGAGAACTTGAGATTCCATCTTTAATAAGAGGTTTTCTCTTTGAGTAATATGCTTTAGTACGTGTGTTTAAGTCAACATTTTAACTCACAGTCTCAAAGTTTAGCTGAATGACCCACTCTGGAATGTCATCAGTCAATGATTCACAATATTAATGCACATTTATGCCTGAGCCATGGCCTAACACACACAAAAAAACATCTTACATAACTCCAGTGCATTATCCTGCAGTGCAAACATGACCCCTAGTTAGACGTGAGCGAATCACAGTGAACCAGCATCTAGGACGTTGTTATGTGGATTTAAAACTAGTTAAGTGGCTTCACAATGGGACTGGGATTGAACCTGCAACCTTCAGTCATTAGTTCAGAGCAATAACCACTGAATTACCTCACAGTGATAGCATTCCACATGGTAATCTTTGTCCATGGACACCACCCGTATGGTCTCCTCTGAACCCTACAAACATAAACACAGCTAGTTAACCTCTGTCAGGACGTTCCTCCAGCATTACACCAATCCAACTCAGTCTAATACATTCAAAAGCTCGTACCTGCACTGGGAGGATGGGCTGGTTACACGAGGCACATTTAGGAGCAAAAACCCTATATAAATAAAACATAAACATCTTGGTTATGCGGGTCCACATCCAAACCAGCACTAAACAGGTTATGCATGCAAAATATGTAACAAAATGGTGCGAATGCGAGGATGTCACTCACGTGTGGTAGTCTTTCACACAGTAGATGTTGTTCTCCACATCCACGGTGAAAGGAACACCGTCCAGACCCTCCTTACAAACCACACAGCGGAAACAGCCTGGATGATACGACTTACCCAGAGCCTGCAGGATCTACAACACACACACACACACACACACACGTACACGTACACGCACACGCACACACACACACACACACGCGCGCACACACACACACACACACACACAGGTGAGAGTCCGTGGGCTAATGCAAAGCTAATGAGGTACAATAACATCATTTCTGTATCTAATAATAGACACAGATTGCAGAGATGATGCAGCTTTGATAATCCATTTTTGGTTGCATATTTATTTAAAATGGTAAACTAAATTACAACTAAGAGTCTTCCCTCTAAATTCACAAGAGATCCTTCCTCCTCTGAAAAATGAGAGCAGTAGTTACAGAGTAAAAGCATCAAATGTCTCGTACCATCTCCATGATGAGGTGACCGCACACAAAGCATTTCTCTGTCGTCTGCTGGAACCCGGAATACTACGGAAGAAAAAACACCACAGATCAGATCATAAGGTCATATTTGACAGCACATGGTGTTTCTTTGCAAACTTTTGACTACCGTTCAAAAGTTTAGGGTCGGTATGATATTTACATTTATTTCTGCATTTATTTGATCAAAGAATACAGTAAAAAAGTTTAATATTTTTACAATTTAAAATATCTGTTTTCTATGTTAATATCTGTTAAAATGTAATTTATTTCTGTGATTCAAAGCTGAATTTTCAGCATCATTCCTCCAGTCTTCAGTGTCACATGATCTTCAGAAATCATTCTAATATGCTGATTTGCTGCTCAAGAAACATTTCTGATTTTAGTCAATTGAATGCGTCTTTGATGAATAAAAGTATTGATTTCTTCCAAATGCAGTTTACTGAGGAATCACAGCTACACTTTTCTGGCGAGATAAATAAAAGAAATAAATGAATAATATTTAATAAATATAAATAAACTAAATATATAATATAATACAATATAATATATGATATGATAAATTACAGCATGTCACACTGCTACATGTTTCATGTCAACGGCCCAAAAGCAAACGCTACATACCTAAACACGACTTTATTCTCGTAATTTAACGAGTTTAATCTCGCATTATAATGACTTTAATCTCAAAATGGTTTTATTTTTTTATTATTGCTTTGCCCTAATCCTCTTCTGTAATAAATAAACTAACTAAATAAATAATATTATATGATATAAAATAATTATACAATATAATATAACATGATATCACACTGCTTCATGTTTCCTGTCTACTTCTCAAACGCAAAAATTATGTAATTCCAAAAACTTGCACCAGTAATGAAGCAGCATCAAGCTATTGAATGAGTCTCAAGGGGGCGCCGGCGCACTCTGTCTGTGCGGAGCTGGTTGAGAGCTTCAGTAGCGGCTTACAGGGGTCTTTAGCTCTGTAGACAGAGAGGTGCATCTGATTAAACACTTAAGACATCAGCCGAAAATCCTACATGATTATCAGCATGATTCCGGAGAAGGTCCACAACTTGACAGATTAAAGCGGCGCACACTATAAGAACGGCTCTTTAAGTATGAGGTGTTGGACCTCCAAAAGACTTTCCTGAGATTTAAAACATCTACAGTCTTGAATATAGACTTCAGAGGGCTTTAATAGTGGACAGGTTGCAGGCATCTTAAGTACAGAAACGACCCTGAGGGGAGCCATCTGTCCCGGAAAAGGGTTTTGACCTGGTTACCAAGGTGACAAGGGTTTGGAGCACAGCCATTAGAGTAAGGATGTTCTCAAACATGCACTCTATGGAAATGAGAGGCCAAGGCCACACAAGATCCTCGGATTATATTATAGGAACCAAAGGCTACATTTTAACGACGTGGAACTTTCCGTTCGGCCGTGGAACGCGGTTCCATTCCATACTGATGACATCATGGCCCGCCCGAACACTCTTTTGAGCGGTGCGTGCTGGTGCTGGTGTTTGTTTGTGTGAGCGTGTGGTCACTGTGGAGCGAGGGCCAGCAGGTGGGGTTGGGAGGGACTGATCAATACCAGGAAACCCCCACCCGTCCCATCAGACAGGCCATCTGCCGGACCCCCGGCGGCGTGTTCCTCAGTCGCTCACGTCAACACAAGTACTGTTTGGGGTCATTAAGTGGCTGACCAATGTTTTTTTTTTTTTTTTAATCGCATGATTCCAATGCAGATATCTATGCTAAGTGGTCAATAGCTGAAATAAACACAAAATAAATAAATAAATAAAATATTTATATTAAAAATATTTGGAAAAGTAAAATACTTAAAAATAACATTAAATAACAGTAAATAAAAATATTTAAATAATACTGTAATAAATACTACTAATAAAATAATATAATAATTAATGGTAAATAAAAATATATTAAAATTATATATATATATATAATATGTATTTAAATATTAATTTGGAAAAATGTACAAAAATATTAAATGGGTTAAATGAAAAAGAATATAATTAATTTATATACAAATGTACACTAACACTACAAAATAACAAAATTATACAAAAAGTAAAATATCTAATAATATTAAAAATAAAATGTTAACGTCAACAGAAGTGCTGCTTGGGGTCATTAAGTGGCTGACCAATATGTTGTTGTTTTTTTCAATGGATGATACCAGTGCAGATATATATATGCTAGGTGGCCAATAGCTGAAATAAATGCAGCATTTACTTTGAATATTAAAAAATATTTACATTAAAAATATTTGAAAAAAGTAAAATATCTAAAAATGAAAAAAAAGTTAATAAAAATATTTAAATAATATTGTAATATTATAATAAATAAAAATTATTAATAATAAAAATTATATATATATATATTCATCTTATTTAAAAATAATTATAAAATAATAAATAGTAAATAAAATTATATATAATTTTTTTAATTAAGAAATTGGAAAAGTAAAAAAAAAAAATCAAATAATAGTAAATAAAAAAATAATATAATAAATGTTACACAGTAAATACATACATTATATATATATATATTTAAATATGTGTGTGTGTGTGTGCAAATAATTCTGAAAAAATTTAAATATCTAAGAATAATATTTGTTAATAAAAATATTCCAATACTACTATATATAAAATTAATATATTAAACAAATATTAAAATAATACAACAATAAATAAAATACAATAAAAAATAAAACTCTCAAAATGCCAAATAATGACCAGTTATATAAAATAAAATAAAATAAAATAAATAAATACATGCATATATACATACATACATACATACATACAGACCAAGTAATTGTAACTGGTTTTT
The DNA here is from genome assembly GCF_001515625.1 of Sinocyclocheilus rhinocerous. Classification (NCBI taxonomy): domain Eukaryota; kingdom Metazoa; phylum Chordata; class Actinopteri; order Cypriniformes; family Cyprinidae; genus Sinocyclocheilus; species Sinocyclocheilus rhinocerous. The sequence continues at coordinate 280,280 of NW_015627890.1, forward strand.
GTAATATTTGATTTGTCCCTACTATCAAGACTGTTACATGAAAGTCTAGTGGCAATAATATCAAAATGACAATAACATCTGACAGAAGCAGATTTCACACAGGAAGTTGATTCCTTCATGATGGATCTGCTGTCTTCCTATCACTCCTGACTGTGTGTGTGTGTGTGTGTGTGTGTGTGTTTGGCTTTAGGCAGAATAGGATCATATTGGAGTGAATTGGGGAGGTGGGCGGAGCTACAGCATCTGTTCTCCCAAGAGAATTAGACATCCATCTATCCACTAATGAGCACTAATCGATACAACCCCAGTCTCCACCTCCCTCTTAGGAAACGTTAAATTAAATGAAGCATTACAGCTACGTTGTTGAGATCCTACAGCTGGTGTAACTCTAACTTACAGCAGGACTTCAAACGTCAAGTGAGGACATGATCTACAGAACGAGTATCTACAATAGCAGATCAATCCATGACAGGGACGACACTCTCAGCCTTCTATACAGAGGCACATCGCTTTCATTAGAAGGGTTTTAATGGACTAATGCTTCACATTGTGTTGAAATTACTGTAATTATGAGATTCTAAGCCGTTCATATGCTCAGGCTCAAAAATTAATAGTTTCTATAGCAACACTTACACCAAAAATTAGGCAAAAAAAATGTGGCTTTGTTGTCAATGACAGGAAAAAATGTTTAATCACTACATTAAATTATCTCTAGATGTTCTTGCAAGATATTTAAGAACAAAGCACATCAAGAAACAACATTTTACAGTGACATATCAAGCATTACATGCGAAAGGAGGCCGTTCTTTTAAATGTCACAACTTTCAAGTTGAAACTTCAATACTACTAGGGCTGCACAATCAATCGAATTTCTAATCGCAATTACAATTATGGATGCCACAATTAATCGTTCAAAGTCCACTTATGTTATTCTGAGTGCTTGTGTTTTTTTCTTTCTTTCTACAGGTTATCTTAAAGGTTTTTCCATTGTTTTCATTTATATAATACCATGCATATTTTTACTTTTAAAGAAGAATATAGAATATATAAGAAGAATAAATGGTATAAACATCATTCAACGTAAATTGTGATAATCGTAATTAATAATCGCAATTACAATTTCAAGGGAATAATCAACAATTATGATTTTTGTCAATCGTGCAGCCCTAAATACTACTACTGTTCAAAAGTTTGTAATCAGTACGATTTATTTATAGAAATTAATACTTTTATTCAACAAGGGTGCGTTAAGTGAGAGTAAAGACATTTATAATGTTACAAAAAGTTTCTATTTCAAATAAATGCTGTTCTTTTGAACTTTCAAAGAATCCTGAAAAATAAAATGCATCACGGTTTCCACAAAAATATTCGGCAGCACAACTGTTTTCAACATTGATAATAATCAGAAATGTTTCTTGAGCAGCAAATCAGCATATTAGAATGATTTCTGAAGATCATGTGACACTGAAGACTGGAGTAATGATGCTGAAAATTCAGCTTTGATCTCAGGAATAAATTACAGTTTAAAATATGTTCACATAGAAAACAGCGGTTTCAAATTGTAATAATATTTCACATTTTTACTGCATTTTGGATCAAATAAATGCAGCCTTGGTGAGCAGAAAAGAGCGTTACAAAAATCTTAGTCTGACAAAGTAACATTTTTTACTACTCAGAAACTCTATTCTAACTCTGGCATCATGTAAATGCATCATAAGTTTGAATTTAACTCTCATACTCACCAGGAAGTCTTCCTCACAGTAAACTTTTCCATTAACATTATAGAAAGCCTTTCCTCGTAGCCTCCGTCCTGAGTGGGGAAAAAATATCAAATTATGCAACCACGTCAGAAGTTTCATCTTATATGCTGCAAGCTTTTTTTTTTTTTATTGGCAACATCAAATGATTGAAAGGATGAAATATGTTTCATCTCTGATGCGTGTTAAGTGAACAGCTGTGTTCATTCCCACAACACAAACCAGCAGCCTCAGACACCTGACCGACGGATGTGTAACACACACAAAAACGCTTCAAAAGCTCAAATCTGACTGGTTCTGTTTACAGTGTTTCCTAGAATCAGGATGCACAGGTTTATACCAGCCTGAAAACAAATGCAAACCCTGGTCTGTCGTAGGGTGCTATAATTTCCACGATGGGTAAAAAGCAGACAGAATCATGGAATCCATTCATAAAAATGAAGTGTACTATATAACGTGGAATGTCATAGAATTTGTCAAACTTTGGATGAATAAATCAAAGTAGATCATTACACTTACATCAAATCGCGATGTGGACTAGTGTCTGTGAATGGCACAGATGCGCGGTTTTGTTTACTACACTCACAGTGTTTTTAGCATCTGCCGTCTCACTTTATGGCGACATGAACTTAATTTCCATAAGCTGCTCAGAGAGTCACTTTTATGAGCATTTTACAATTTAATTTGAGAAAAACTATCATCATATCATATACACACACAGAAACTTAAAGGTCTTCACGACAACCTGCCAAAATAAAAGTTCGGGTTAACTTGAAGAAATTGTGACAGAAACATATTAGTACTGTCCAACTGAATGTACATCTTAATAATAATAATAATAATAATACATTATTAAAATATTTTTAAGGAATAATCACATTTTTTCATCCATGTTTTACTTTTAAACATCTGTTGTGCAGCAATTTGTTTGCTAAAAATGTTAAATGCTAAAAAGGTTTGATTAATTTTCATTTGATTAAAAGATAAATTAATGTTGTATGCCTTCAAAACAGAAACATTAAAAAACATAACACAGGAAAAAAACATTTCAAAGGTCCCTATTATTGCAAAAACAAAAAAGAATTACGCTGTTTTTATGAATTCAATTTAATAATACTTTTTGATTGATTTTTTTAAATTTAATTAAAACATTAAAATGGAATGCAGAAAAGAACCCCGGAAAACACAGAATTTGGTAAAAATAAAACAGAATTTGAGAAAAAAATATAACGTATTTCATTCCAGGGCCCTAAAGAAAATGTAAGTTTTGTTAAACTTTTAGTAAATTGTTGATAAATTGTATAAGTTTCATGATTTCAATTAATTAGACATGCTTTTTGAAGACTAAAATTAAATTCAACCATTAAAACTGAAGATAAAACATTAATTTTAAACAGAAAAAACATTTGAGATTTTGGGAAAAATAAAACGCCCTACTTTTCCTAGAATCAGGGTGTACAGGTTTATACCAGCCTAAAAACAAATGCAAACTGTGGCTGGTCGTTTGCCGTGTTTCTGTCTAAATGTGGGCGTTTCTTGGCCAGAAGCAGCGATGGGACTTTATGCCGCTAGTCTGACTGCACGAGACTAGGACTTCTGCATCGCATTCAAACACACACAAAAACCACCAAACGCTCATCTTTCTCTCTCTCTCACACATACACAGAGTTCATAAATCAGTCTGACCCTTTTCCCCATCCCTTAATTTACAGCGCTCAAGGCAGACATCTCGCTTCTTTTCACCGTCCCGAAATTTATGCACATGCCACATTCAAACAGCCAACGGGCCGACAGAGAAACCAACACTCGACTTAATTCAGAGTGATAAAGCGCGATTCACACGCAGACGTGAGGAAAGACCTTCAATTAGTGATGCAGATGCACGGTTTTCACCTGCTGGACCATAAAACAGGTGAAAAATCCCAAAGACGCACAGCGGAGGAGGAACATGAGCCATATAGAGACCAGAAGAACTTTTTTTTTTTTTTACATCTAGAAGACCCTAGCAATACACCTGCAGTTTTGCACCATCAAGAACCACTTGAAATGTCCTCCGTAATTGCAATAAAAAGGTGCAAATGATAAAGATTTGAGATGGCAATGTAAGAGGAGGATGTTTGTAGACGTGAGTAAACACAACAAACGACGCTGAGATCATTGAGATTTCTAGAGCTGACAAATGTCTGGGGAGGGCCAGATTCCCAACACAAAAACACAGAGAGAGAGACAGAGAGAGGTCTGAGTAAACGGGGACATTCTTTGGGCCTGAGGTCACCGGCTGGTCCCAATGCCCCCCTCCACCACCGAAAACACAGAGAGAGAAAGAGAGAGAGAGAGATAGAGAGACAGGAGAAGAGAAAGAGGGGGGGGGGGGG
>NW_015627890.1:284422-288259 GCF_001515625.1 Sinocyclocheilus rhinocerous
AGAGGGGGGGGGGAGGGACGGCGAGATTCCTCCAGCCTTTGTCAAAGACGGCAACCACCGTCAACTACATTTACACTGAAAAAACTGCTCATATGCAGCAAGCTTTAAAGATAACATTTCTTTTGTGGTAAATGTGTAGCTTTTCACCGGTAAACTTGCAGCAAATCTCTGCATAGTTAGTGCTGTTAAATTTATCACTGAACTGAAATGTTCATTCATTTCAATTATTTCAATAGTGAATGGAAATACATTTGAAAAAGTTAATTCATTATTACAAATCCGACGTACATTCATACGGAAGCCCGTTTCTGCCACTGCATAAAAAATAAAATAGGTAATTCTGACTTTTTTCTCACAATTCTGACTTTATTTCTCGCAAATGCAAGGTTACAGTATATCCTGCAATTTCTCGCAAGTCTGACTTCTTTTCTCAGAACTGCGAGTTTATATCCACCTTATATTTCAGGTTAGAACGACCACAGATATTTGTCAATTTAATCTGTCTGGCTTCCGGTGTCATTTGCTTCCAGTTATTTTTAGCTGTACGAAACAGCTCGTTATGCTGCTTGAAACTGCAAACTGGTGTGTCTTACCATATTATTTTAAAGTATTGTATTAATTACAAACACACTGGTTTGTGGCACAAACAGTTTTACCGTTTACTGCACTTTGATATTCTTCTCGTTATTTCCCTACAGCAGCTAATGAACCGGAAGTCTCGCACATTCACAGAAAACAGCTTACTTCCACGTTGACATACAACTGCGAGTTTATATCTTTTTTTAAATTGTGAGATAAAAAGTCGCAATTACCTTTTTTAATTTAAATTTTTTTCAGTGGTGAAAACGGGCTTTCATACATTTAAAATAGGGATGAAACGACTACCGGTTTGACGATAAATCATGATAAAATTCCCCACGGTTAGAATTACCGTTTCATATTTTAATTATCATTAAAACCATATTCGATTATCGCGATATGAACAGCTCAGGATAAATAAATACTGTCCAGCATAAAGCAAAGTTTTAAGTAACAGTCTCATAATGTGCGCACAGCAGTGTAGTTTCAGAAAAGGTGGAAAGCTGGGAGGTTTTAAAAGAGTGCTAAGGGAATTATACAAATGCATATATGAATGAATGAATTACATGAATGTACCTCTGAAGGTTCTGACTTCAGAATAGATTCGATGGCATTTTGTTTTCATCTTTGCTCCATGTAATAAGTAGTGTACTTATAGCAATGCTTTGTCCATGGAGGTTATGGAAAACAGCTCTAATTCTGCTGTTCCATAAGTGCCACCTGCTGTCAGAGAGTGGATCTACAGAGAGTTACATTTACATTCAGCCTGTGTGCAGTTTTTGTCTGGCCAAAAAACGGACCGAATTTGCATGCCCTGCTGTAAATTTTGACCAGTTGATGAAAAACAAGCTTATGTGGATTCTACACATTTAAACAATTCGGATGAGGTATCTATAAGTATTTATGGAGCAGATAAAATAAATATAATCATTTATTAATCAATTGTCATTTTGACTTAACCCTTTTCTTTATTTAAAGGCTGAAATGTGAGGTTTACCATTTTATCAAAATTTTTCAAAGATTTATTTGAACATTTCGTACATGTTATTAGATAAACTGTAAAATCCAGACATAATTTTTAATGTTATTGTTTTAGTGTTTATGCAAACAAAAAGCTATTTTATTTGTTGTTTGTTAAATATAAATTATTAAATATAAAACTTAATGAAAATATTTATGTCAGTACTTTTTGAAAATTTTCAGCACATTTTACCAATACCGTGATCATTTTGGTCACTATAATCGTGATAAGAAATTTTCATACCGTTTCATCTCTAATTTAAAACTATATTTTCCTTTTCATTTTCTTGCATTAAGCTGGTTAAATGGCTGAGGGAGTGACGGCAAATCTTTCTCTATTTTGACCGATGTAATCAGTCTCTTGATATTTTTTCCACTTTGGGAAAGACATAGAAACCAATCTACCAATCTATCTTTTTTCTTTTGCTATTAGGGCAAATGGAAATGCAAAAATTAGATTTGCATTAACCACAATTCACATGCATCTCTTCTACTCCGCTATTCTCAGAAAAGTGTGGGCAGTTTTATTTTCACGGTCTGCTCTGTTAAATGCATCTTTGATCTAATTTTTACACTTGAATGCATGTTTCCCATGACAGTCACAGTGGCTGCGGAGCTTCAGTCCTCTACTGAACTCACTCAGGGTCGTTGCCATATGTGACGCAAGTAAAAACGAGGCTATGTGGTATAGATGACATCAGTTCTACTGCCTTAACATTTGAGGTCACACTAATTTTGAGTGCAAGTTTTCTGGAATGAAAACATGCAGATGAACAACTTAAACTTGAGAAAAAATGAGAAACGTTGCTGTGGCATCTAACTGAAACAAAACAAGTTTAAGCTGAAGTACTAAAATTACTCCAACTAAAACATGAAAATAAAAATACATAAATATATATATATATATAGACACCTCCAAACACGAAATGACTGTGATCTCCTAGTAGAAAAGGCAGAAATCTAATTTTGTCAAAGCGTTCAGAGGCTGATATTATTTTCTCATTGTAATATGGCTGACTGCCTGTACACACACCACATCTAAAGCGATATGACACAGTGTCATTAGAACACAGCACACAGCTGCTGGGGACTGCTGGGAAATCTGTCTCGAGCATAATCAAAGATCCAGAGACGGCAAGCACAACAGCGCAGCACTGAGAACATTTAAACAGAGAAAATACCACGTGCTCAACACAATAATGAATATAGAAACACACATGACTTAAAACAAAACAAGAGCTGGAACGATAGAATAGGAAGAACAGAAGAATAATAGAATGATCGGTAGAATAACAGAAAGACAGATATATAGATATGACAGACAGAACAAACAAAGGATAGGTAGACAGAAGAAATGAACAAAGGATAGGTAGACAGAAGAAACGAACGAACGAAAGGTAGACCGAAGAAACGAACAAACGAAAGGTAGAAAGAAGAAACAAACGAACGATAGATAGACAAAAGAAACGAACAAACGAAAGGTAGACAGAAGAAACGAACAAACGAAAGGTAGACAGAAGAAACGAACAAACTAAAGGTAGAAAGAAGAAACAAACGAACGATAGATAGACAAAAGAAACGAACAAACAAAAGTTAGAAGAACAAATGAAGGGTAGACAGAAGAAACGAACAAACGAAGGGTAGACAGAAGAAACGAACAAACGATAGAGAGACAGAAGAAACCAACAAACGATAGATAGACAGAAGAAACGAACAAACGAAAGGTAGACAAGAAACGAACAAACGATAGATAGAAAGAAGAAATGAACAAACGAAGGGTAGACAGAAGAAACGAACAAACGAAAGGTAGAAGAAACGAATGAACGAAAGGTAGACAGAAGAAACGAACGAACGATATGTAGACAGAAGAAACGAACGAACGAAGAGTAGACAGAAGAAACGAACAAATGATAGATAGACAGAAGAAACGAACAAATGATAGATAGACAGAAGAAACGAACGAACGAAGGGTAGACAGAAGAAACGAACGAATGAAAGGTAGACAGAAGAAACGAACGAAAGTTAGAAGAAAAGAACAAAAACGAAGGGTAGACAGAAGAAACGAACAAACAAAAAGTAGACAGAAGAAACAAACAAACGAAGGGTAGACAGAAGAATCGAACAAACGATAGATAGACAGAAGAAACGAACAAACGATAGATAGACAGAAGAAACGAACAAACGAAAGGTAGACAAGAAACGAACAAACTAAAGGTAAAAAGAAGAAATGAACAAACA
>NW_015627890.1:288641-293973 GCF_001515625.1 Sinocyclocheilus rhinocerous
GTAGACAGAAGAAACGAACGAACGAAGAGTAGACAGAAGAAATGAACAAATGATAGATAGACAGAAGAAACGAACAAACGAAGGGTAGACAGAAGAAACGAACAAACGATAGAGAGACAGAAGAAACCAACAAACGATAGATAGACAGAAGAAACGAACAAACGAAGGGTAGACAGAAGAAACGAACAAATGAAAGGTAGACAGAAGAAACAAACGAAAGGTAGACAGAAGAAACAAATGAACGAAAGGTAGACAGAAGAAACGAACGAACGAAGGGTAGACAGAAGAAACGAACGAACGAAGGGTAGACAGAAGAAACGAACGAACGAAGGGTAGACAGAAGAAACGAACGAACGAAGGGTAGACAGAAGAAACGAACGAACGAAGGGTAGACAGAAGAAACGAACGAACGAAGGGTAGACAGAAGAAACGAACGAACGAAGGGTAGACAGAAGAAACGAACGAACGAAGGGTAGACAGAAGAAACGAACGAACGAAGGGTAGACAGAAGAAACGAACGAACGAAGGGTAGACAGAAGAAACGAACGAACGAAGGGTAGACAGAAGAAACGAACGAACGAAGGGTAGACAGAAGAAACGAACGAACGAAGGGTAGACAGAAGAAACGAACGAACGAAGGGTAGACAGAAGAAACGAACGAACGAAGGGTAGACAGAAGAAACGAACGAACGAAGGGTAGACAGAAGAAACGAACGAACGAAGGGTAGACAGAAGAAACGAACGAACGAAGGGTAGACAGAAGAAACGAACGAACGAAGGGTAGACAGAAGAAACGAACGAACGAAGGGTAGACAGAAGAAACGAACGAACGAAGGGTAGACAGAAGAAACGAACGAACGAAGGGTAGACAGAAGAAACGAACGAACGAAGGGTAGACAGAAGAAACGAACGAACGAAGGGTAGACAGAAGAAACGAACGAACGAAGGGTAGACAGAAGAAACGAACGAACGAAGGGTAGACAGAAGAAACGAACGAACGAAGGGTAGACAGAAGAAACGAACGAACGAAGGGTAGACAGAAGAAACGAACGAACGAAGGGTAGACAGAAGAAACGAACGAACGAAGGGTAGACAGAAGAAACGAACGAACGAAGGGTAGACAGAAGAAACGAACGAACGAAGGGTAGACAGAAGAAACGAACGAACGAAGGGTAGACAGAAGAAACGAACGAACGAAGGGTAGACAGAAGAAACGAACGAACGAAGGGTAGACAGAAGAAACGAACGAACGAAGGGTAGACAGAAGAAACGAACGAACGAAGGGTAGACAGAAGAAACGAACGAACGAAGGGTAGACAGAAGAAACGAACGAACGAAGGGTAGACAGAAGAAACGAACGAACGAAGGGTAGACAGAAGAAACGAACGAACGAAGGGTAGACAGAAGAAACGAACGAACGAAGGGTAGACAGAAGAAACGAACGAACGAAGGGTAGACAGAAGAAACGAACGAACGAAGGGTAGACAGAAGAAACGAACGAACGAAGGGTAGACAGAAGAAACGAACGAACGAAGGGTAGACAGAAGAAACGAACGAACGAAGGGTAGACAGAAGAAACGAACGAACGAAGGGTAGACAGAAGAAACGAACGAACGAAGGGTAGACAGAAGAAACGAACGAACGAAGGGTAGACAGAAGAAACGAACAAACGATAGATAGACAGAAGAAACGAACAAACGATAGATAGACAGAAGTAACGAACAAACGAAAGGTAAAAAGAAGAAACGATCAAATGATAGATAGACAGAAGAAACGAACAAACGATTGGTAGACAGAAGAAACGAACGAACGATATGTAGACAGAAGAAACGAACGAACGGAAGGTAGACAAAAGAAACGAACGAACGATAGACAGAAGAAACGAACAAACAAAAGGTAGACAGAAGAAACGAACAAACGAAAGGTAGACAGAAGAAACGAACGAACGAAAGGTAGACAGAAGAAACGAACAAACGAAGAGTAGACAGAAGAAACGAAGAAACGATAGATAGACAGAAGAAACGAACGAACGAAAGGCAGACAGAAGAAACAAACAGATAGAACGACAGCGACAGAATGACAGACAGATAAAAAAAAAAAGACATAAACAGATGGATAGAATGAATGACTGACTGAATGAATGAATGGCTGAATAAACAACAGGCCTAGACCTAATTATAGACCTAATGATCCGATCTGAAAAACAAATTACATTTTCTTGTGCAGTGAGAACAAAGACTATGTGTCTTTTTTGCTCCTTTCCTGACGCTGTGAGAAAACACACACACACTCCACAGCGAGAGAACAACCATTTCTTTATCATCTGCAGGTGGGTTCACCCCAGTGCATGATGGGATACTGGAGGTGATGAGTCACTCAAATGGTGTATGTACATGTTCGGGAATTCACATCCAGACTGTATTCAGTGTGTGTGTGTGTTACTGTAAAGAGGGGAATTTTAGTCTGTGGTTCAGAGCATGTGCAGGCCTGCTGGTCCCACACATGCTCTTCTGCCCCCCTCCCCGAATCGGTTCAAATAAATAGAAATAATTATTTCCAACAGTTCTCTCTTACTGAAAGCTAAAAACAATATGAAATATTGTCTTCTTGAAGACTGAAGTCTTGTGCAAATAGAAACATCTCACCTGAGGTGTCTGCATTAAGTATGAGAGAAAGAGAAGAAAGTAGAGTGAATGAAACATCATAATGACTCTCTCTCTCTCTCTCTCTCTCTGTGTGTGTGCGTGTGTGTGTGTATGTGTGTGTGTGGAGGTACATGAATGCTGCACAAACACTTGGCCGAGGCCTGCGGGACGCTCAGGGCGCGCATACACTCACCTTTATAATTGTCACACAGTGTTTGTGATGCTGTAAGTATGTGTTTATGAGAACAGGAGTGTGTTTGTCCATGTCATGACTGATACGGTGCTGGTACAGCGAGACATGACAGAGAGAGAGAGAGAGAGAGAGAGAGAGAGAGAGAGAGAGAGAGGGAGGAATACATGAGTGCATTCCTCTCTCTTTGATGAGGACGGGGCGGGTGCAGCTCTGGATGTGACAGCAAAGCTAAATTATACATGGAGACAGACACAAAAACAGCCAGAAGAGCATCAAGAACTCGGTCTCTCATAGATAGATAGATATTCAGATAGACAGACGTTCAGATAAAACGATAGACAGATAGATAGAACAAACGATAGAACTAATGATAGAGAGAGCGATAGATAGACAGAACAGCAGATAAAAATAGAGTAATATAACGAACGATAGGACTAACAATAGATAGATAACAACAGATAGAATGAGGGAGTGACAGAAAGATAAGAGTGACAGAATGACAGAATGAACAATAGATAGACAGAATGACAGACCGATGGAATGCTAGATAAAATTAATGATAGCAGATAGAATGATAGACAGATGGAACAAACAATAACAAAAGACAGAACTAATGATAGAACGAGCGATAGAACTAACAGATAGATGGATGATAGACAGACAGACAGACAGACAGATAGATAGATAGATAGATAGATAGATAGAATGACAGTATTAATTATAGAATGAACGACAGAACCAACGATAGAGTGATAGAATGAATGATAGAATGAACGAGAGAAGCAATGATAGATGATAGAATGATAGAGCAATAGAGCGACAGAGAATAAAATGAACGATAGAACAAATTATAGAACAAATTATAGAATGAATGATAGAACTAATAATAGATAGAACGATAGAATGAATGATAGAACGAATAATAGAACTAACTAATGATAGATAGAACGATAGATAGATCCTGCATCAGCAGCGGTTGTCATGACACTCAGCACTTCTGTTTCTCCTCGTCTGAGCGTGAGAGTCAATTAAAGTGTAGAATATGGTTCCTTTAAACTCGTTTTGGGGCTTAATTAGGCCAGAATAGACGTTTAGAGTGCTTATTGTGTCGACAGATTTCTTGATTATAATGGGAGCGATTTAGTGATTTTCAACACATCACAGCATGATGCTCTAAAGGTTATTTACAGTCTCCAAATAACATTGCAACTTAATTATATAGAATAATTATATAAGCGCATTGACTCTTTACAACAGCTTCAAATATGTCAATATCTTATTGGTTATACGTTGTGAGAATCACTAAACTGAGTCTTTTGTTTTAAAGTATTCTGAAGCTGTTTATCTCACAATTCTGACTTTTTCTCACGGTTGTGAGATATAAACGCTCAGAAATAAGACATGTGAGAAAAAAGACAGAATTGCATGAAACAGTCTAAATTGTGAGATAGAAAGTTACAATTAATTTTCTTTTTTCTTTTTTTTTTTTTATTCCGTGGCAAAAACAAGTTTTCATAGTTTTTACACTGACAGACTTACTATTTATTTGTTAAGAATCATCTGATCTTATGGTTCATCATGTTAAATAAATAAATACATTTATTTTATTTAAAAAGAAATAAACATTTATAACTAAAAATGTTTAAAAAAATTATAACATTTTAAAATATTTAAAAATTGTATTTTAAAATTGTAATTTTGAAATTGAAATGAAGTCATAAAATCAAGTCAAAAATAGTCATTAGCACATGGTTATGTAATGTGCAAAACATGTTTGGGTTGAACGTCATCCAAAAATAACTAGATCATGATATATACCATTATCATAAAAATGAAGATTTTGGTCATACCTCGACTCATTTCACAAAAATAAGTTAAAGAAAACTTCTCTCGCTGAACTGGTCTTTTTCTCGAACCTCTGAAGAAACACATGGTTTATGTTCCATCTCCTCCGCTCTTAAAACATTACAGCGGCTCATGATTGCGCTGAAGTACTTAAGATCAACCACAGCAGCTTATTCATCACAGATAAATCTAACATCCACAAACACACTCGAACGTCACGCTAAAAAGCTCCTGTGAACTTCAAGAACCCATTATACCCTTAAAAGAGGCTTCCAGTTCCTCCCAGAACGCATCCGGTTTACTGGCCCGCTTTCTTTCGCCAAACAATACGTGTACAGCGAACGGCTAGCATTACGTGTAAATTATCTGCACTGGCTGTAAAGCGTGAGGAAACAGTATCTGTGCGGAGGGGAAGAGAGAATGAAAGAAAGAAAACTGAACAGCAGTTGTGCTCTACAACACTGCCGTGATTTCTCTCTCTCTCGCTTACAGAGGAAACAGGAGAACTGAGGACACGTCAGGTGACGGAGCTGCCCTGCGGCACGCACACACACACACACACACACACACACACACGCACACACACGCACACGCACTCACTCACACACTCACACACTCACTCACTCACTCACACTCACTCACACACTCA
>NW_015627890.1:294092-316810 GCF_001515625.1 Sinocyclocheilus rhinocerous
CTCACTCACACACACACACACACACACACACACTCACACACTCACACACACTCACACACACGCACGCACACACACACACACAGCGCTCCCATGGACAGAAACACTGATCAGGACAAATGTGACACTCTCAAACACAAATAAACACGCGCTATTCTACAAGACACCATTTCCAGGAGTGTGTCTATACATGCAGCACATGATCTTCACCATACGGCGAATTAAACGATATCACAAACCACATCAAAACTCCCATTTTTAGATGCATAATTGTCATTAAATGCATAATTCTCTTATTTTAGATGCACATTTATAAAACAAAAAGCATAATTCTGTCATTTCAGATGCATAATTCTCATTAAATGCACAATTTTCCCATTTTAAATGCATAAATCTAATTCTTGTGCATCTTAAATGGACGAATTGTGCATTTAATGAGAATTATGCATCTAAAATTGGAGAATTGTGCATTTAATTAGAATTATACTGCAATTAGATTAGAATCTTTCACCTCACTAAATGCACAATTCTGTCATTTTAGATGCATAATTCTCATTAAATGCACAATTTTCCCATTTTAAATTCTTGTGCATCTAAAATTGGAGAATTGCGAATTTAATTAGAATTATAATTCAATTAGATAAGAATCTTCCATCTCATTAAATGCACAGTTCTCTCATTTTAGATGCATAATTCTAAATAAATGCACAAGTCTCCCATTTTAGATGAATATTTCTAATTCCTGTGCATCTAAAGATTGTGCAGTTGATTACAATTAGATTAGAATCTCCCATTTTAGATGTAAAATTCTCATTAAATGCACAATTTTCCCTATTTTAGACACATAATTCGCATTAAGTGCACAAGACTCCCATTTTAGATGCATAATTCTCTTTAAATTTACAATTCTCTCATTTTAGATGCATAATTTTCATTAAATGCACAATTCTCCCATTTTAGATACACAATTCTCATTAAGTGCACAATTTTCCCTTTTATAATTAAATACATCATTTTATTTGGAAATATGTTCATGAAAATTATTCGTGCTGAACCAAAAGACCAAATGGACCTCTGTTGATAGCAAAGACACAAAATAACATGCTTTAGACATGCAAAACACAACAGCGCATCAGCAGAGGTCCATTTGTTCTTTCAACATATTTCTAAGTAGAATCACAAATTGAAATAATTATGCATTATGCATTTAATTAGTGTGTGTGTGTGTGTGTGTGTGTGTGTGTGTGTGTGTGGATACTCACCGCAGGAGCAGCAGGTGAAGCAGTTCGTATGATACAGTTTCCCCATCGCCTGACACGCTTGACTCGCTCCATACACACCTTTACCACACTTTACACAGATACCTGGAAGAGGACAGACACACAGACATCAAGCAAAAAGTACTAACATATTTTCCTTACACCTTGAATACACATGAATGCACACATGTATCCTAATCAAAAACAAAATTGTTTTTAAACAAATTCAGGTTTGTGTTTTTTTTAATTACTCCACCACATGGCATTTTACTTACCTTGGCATTAAAAAGATCTGATATTTAATACAGAAATTAACATTGCACTCATCATGGTGTATTTAAGCGGTTCAATGTATGAATTGCATTATGAACATATTTTTGAACGAATTAATGGATAGGATAAAAAAAAAAATCACACCAAATCAGTAAATAAAAAAATATAAAATAAAGCCAATTAATTTACACCACACAAACATAAAACTATTAACGTATCTTATAAAAAAATTTTTTTTGACAAAAACATTTTTTGACGATTGTTTATTATTGTTTTATTTTCGTTTGTTTTATTAGCTATGTTCAGCACACTTTGGGTTTACTGTGTAGTTGAAAAAAAGTAAATAATAATAAATTAAATTAAATAATAAAAATGTAAAGTGATTAAATAAATAGTATAGTATAGTATATATTTATTTAATGCCATGTCAGCATCAAAGGCTATTTTCATGGCAAAAACAATTTTAAAAATACAAGTATAACAAATACAATCAATACCAGCAAACAAACAAACACAAGTTATAACACACAAGATTTTTTACATTAACATGTGATAAAAATTCTAAAACTTTTCCTGGCAAAATTTTACTAAATAACTCTTTAAGTGAGTTTTCTCTGTACATTAAAAGCTGGACAGTCCAATAAAATATGTTTGATGAAATAAATAAATGATACAGGAATGAGGCGTGATTTAAAGTTCATCATTGTTCACTCTAGTTATACATCAAGCGCTCGGCATGATGGGAGAACGAGTCAGCAGCACTAAAGCCTGCGGTCTCACGCAGAAGATGGCCTTCGCTGGGGGTCGCATTCCTCTCCGCAGCCACGATCAACAGCTAGAGAGGTCACCGCACCGACAGGACACCACTTCACCCCTGAGACGACCATGAACGACGACAAACATGACACATCGCTCACCAACAACTATTCTGATACTCAATTCAGTGTTTCGGGAAATTCTGTCTTCAAATCTCAAAACGGATGTCATTCAGCCCTTAACAATTTAAGAAAACCTCACTTAAAAGCTCAATTAACATAAAACCCATTTGTGTGTGTGATAACAGGCTCTAGAACAGGAGCACTCATCAGATAAGCTCTCAGTGACTTAATGGTTAACTCATCAAGATAATTATAGCATCATCGAGAGGGAATTTCATGTACCACAATCCGGCACTTCTGATCTAATCGTGTTTGTAAAAGTCCCGGCAGGGGCTCGCTTTATCTACATCGCTCACGGCTGAGAGGTGTGGCGTATAAACCTCCACGACTGCACACTAAATCAGCCACTAGACACCCCAAGAACTGGAGAGGTCAAATGTAGGGCTGCTCAAATATGGCAAAAATCATAATCACGATTATATTGGTCAATACTGAGATCATGATTATTTAACACTAATTACTAGTTGACTTTGGAAACATTATGCATTTATTGAACTTTTAAAACTTGTCTTTTTAACAGTGAATGCTCCTGAACTTCCTTGGACAACTGAAAACAAATATAAAATAAATGTAAAAAAAATAAAAAATACAAATAATATAATATAAATATTAAACAATAAAGAAGTAAACATAATAAAAATGAAAATATAAATAATATAAATAATAATAAACAATATAAATATAAAACAAATGATATAAAAAATATACAAAACAATATGAAAGTATAAATAATTTAAATATAAAATATACATATAAAAATAATACAAAAAAATATAAAATATAACCAATATAATATAATAAATATTAAACAATAAGAACATAAAAATAATATAATGTAAAAATAATAAACAAATAATATAAATATAAAACAAACAATATGAAAGTATAAATAAAATCAATATAAAAATAATAAAACTATAAATAATTTAAATATAAAAAATACATATAAAAATATACAAAATAAATATAAAATATAAACAATATAAAATAATAAACAAAAATGAAAGTATAAATCATACAAATATGATATATAATTTAAAAATAATAAGCTAAAATAATATAACAAATAATATAATAATACATTAAAATAATATAACAAATAATATAAAAATAATAAATAAAAATAAATTCTATAAGAATAAGTAAGACCAATTTTGCTGTTGTTGTGCTTCGCTGTAAAAGAAAGGGTGTTCGGGATTTATAACACAAAACAAAACAAGTGCATCACTGTGGCACAACAATTATTTTCTTGATGATCTTGTTGCAAGTCAAAACAGTAAGCTTTCTAATCACATTTTATATTCACTTACTGTTTTGACTTGCAACAAGATCATCAAGAAAATAATAAGTATCAACAGTACTAGTCTTTCAACAGTTTTAGTGTCTTAGTGTCTTCCTGATCATTGTTTTTCCATTCAGTTAGTTCAGTAGGCAGTCTAGTAGTCTACTCTATCAGCTGTAAACACGTGTTATCATTGTCCATCTTTACCACACTTGTTTTTTTATTAGCAGCATGAAACCAATAGAGTTGAACAGCAGTGTTTGGTGTTTCAATAGCTGGATAAAAGCTTTAATAATTACCTGATGAAACCTCCAGCAAAGCTACACGAGATGCGAAAATACTGAACTGTCATATAAAGGACTGCATTCTATAGAGCATTGCCTTTTGTTGAGGCTGTATTACCTTCGATTCTGACACCCAACATCACAACAAGATGATAATTTAAGCTCCTTATGTAGCCGAATCTGCGCTGGTTTGAATGGGCCGCCTCCAGTTTCCCCTTTGTTTTGCTGCCTCCAGCTAGCGCTGTGACGTCAGCTGACCCTAGTTACCTGTGGTTGGCCTGGCCGTGCGTCACTCAGAAAACAACAGGCCAATCAGAAGAGAGGCTCATGAATATTAATTAGACAGACCAAAATCGACCTGTTCTCAGCAGAGCTCCTGAAGAAGGAGCTGTAAAAATATATTGAGATGGTTTTTGGTACTTACACCGCAAATATATATTCTTAAGGACATCAAAACCTAAAATAAAACTCCAGAAAGGTGTAAAATATGGGACCTTTAATGCCACACTTACTTGCTCACCTTGGCAGCTGAAAAACAAGTTTTTTCAGGTGAGTGTTAGGAGCAGCTAATCCAGCGGTGATTAATTAACACGTTCAGCTGACTGTAACACACAGATCACACCGAACACCGTTAATCCTCATTACACGGCAGCTCAAGTTTCTGTCTCAAAGATGTCATTCGGTGCGACTGACTCACTTCATCCTCGGCTGAGCAAATATGGGTTATTTTAGTATCACTGAGATACTTTTATAGTTACTACTAATATTTTGAATTCGTTTTTATTTTTAACATTTTCTGTTTTAATTTTAATTAAGCTAAAATTTTAGGAATTTACAATAAAATGTTTTTGACATTTTTATTAGTTATATATATATATATTAGGGTTGGGCCGATAGACGATGCCATCGTCCATCACCGACGTTGAGCCGGCATCGTGATCCCCCCCATCCCAAAACCGTGTTCGGAAAGAAAATGACGTGTAGGCAGAACCCCTAAAGGGAATAATAAGAGAAATTTTATGTACTGTAGGATGTAACAGGCACCCGTTACACCGTGTCTACACCGGACGCGACAGTTGTCGTGTCGCACCACGCCGCATCAACTAAAGTCTGTCTACACTGGACTCGCGTCCAGTGTAGACAGTTGTGACTTGAGTTGCTGGTGTTTAAATCAAGCATCACTGATCCTTGTGTAGACAGTGTAGACAAAGCGACCGTTGAAAATCATTTGAAATTTGTGTCAGCACGTCATAAATAGAACGCAGCAGCAGTTTACTGTCGGGGATTTGTCGTGTCACGCCGCCTCCAGTGTAGACATATATATATATGAATATATATATATATAGTTTTAATTCATTTTGTTTTGGTTTTAGTTTTAGTTATTTGTGTACATCAAGTTAAACTAAATGAAAATACGAAATGTTGCTTTCAAGTAATGAAAATGTTTTTGTACGGTTTTTGTATGGTTTTAGTTTTAGTTAAATGTCCAAGTCATATTTTACCCTAATATCAAAAGAGAAAGATTAAACATTTTATAAAGAAAATGAAATTTGCTTTAGTAGGTTTTTACATTTATTTACATTTACCATGCATTTAGCAGATGCTTTTATCCAAACCGACTTACACTGCATTCAGTCGACACATTTCAGTTCATGCATTCCCTAGTAATCGAACCCATATGAAAAAAATGAATATTTAAATTGAACAGTACAATTTGTTGTAGATTGCTGTTTTACAGCATCTGGATGGGAAAAAAGCCTTAAATCAAGCTTAATTTTCAATTTCTTATTTTTTTATTTCATATTTAGGGTGAAATATGACAAAGTCTGCTCACTTATTAAAGTAACAGCACACCTCTCCTCAACAAGACACATGATTTGAAGAATCATTCATGTCTGGAGCTCAAACAGTAGAGTATGAGTTACACAAAATTGAATGTTTAGGGTTTTGTTCACAATCACTAACCATATGTATGAACAAAAGGATCAGTGATGCTTGATTTAAACACCAGCAACTCAAGTCACTCAAAACAAGGCAATATTGTAAACAGCAGTGAGAGATGCACATGTAATGAGGACGGCTTCCTCCAGACGAACTCCCCTCACCTGGTACACACTAGTACCACTTCCTCTATACAGGCCGTGAACGACACCTCCTTCCTCATCTGGCTGATAACAGCTCACTCAGTCTGCTGCAGTTAGAGATGGAGAGCACTGCTTTGTTTCACACAAGGCCAAAGATCATGCTGCTTTTTTATATTTCGGTTGTTGTGATTGGACTAGGGCTTGTTGGCCTGGTTATTTTTCGGATTAACTCGAATGTAATGTTTTGCACAAATTATTTATTTTGTGCACGAGACGCAAGACGCGAGTGCAACGGTCAAACGCGCACGTTTACATAGAAAAAAACAATGTAAAAGCAGTGCAGTGAAACCTGTAAAGAACTACTACTGTATGTTTGATATTTCATGTTTGCATGATGCTGATAGGCTGAAAGCTGTATTTATACTCTTAATAATATATGTTTTAGTATTTTATATTAAGACGTGTTGTGGTTAATTACTTTGTATGCTTGTTTTTCATACATTTTAGTATTTTATATTAGATGTGTTGTATCTGATTCCTTTTACCTTAGGTTTTATGTATTTGTATTTGTTTATTTTATTGGATGTGATGTTGAAATTGATATTTGATGATGTAATTTCTGATTATGTAAAGCACTTTGAACTGCACTTTATGTCTGAAAGGTGCTACATAAATGAAGTTACTTAATAATAATATTTGAATTTTGAATTGTCTTGACTTTTTGAGTTGACCTCTAAAACTGAATGCCTAAATTTTGGCTGAGAAATATTTTGCATTTTTCTTATATTATTTCTGAACGGGGTGTTTAAGAAAAGTTTGTAATTTGCCTTCATGTTTCATGCATCTTTGCCTTCATATATCATGCATCTGCAAAGATATTTAACAAATGAATTTGTTTTACATTCATACCATGTCGACCGCTTCATGTCTGCTGTGCTTGCAATAGAACTTTCTTTAACCTTGCAAGTTTTTAATAAAGAGAATGTTACATGAATCATGTTGTAGATATAAAATGAAATCTTGAATCTGTCAAACATTCTGAAGAAAGTTGAGATTTTATTTTTTTGCCATAGTTTGGGCCACCTCTTCATGTATAACAACAACATGCACAGATTTATGCAAAATCCAAATGCACTCAACACTGTCATGCAACTCAGCATTTAGAACCCAAATTTACTGCACTTCTTTTGCACTAAATCAAAATGATGCACAGCTAGACTTTTAGCAAAAAACAATTCACTGAATGGAAACTGCGGCGAGCAAAGTCTCATTCTGTGTTTATTTTAAACCAGAGCCTGAATCCCGAATGCCTGTGTGGATACACGAAGGTCAGAGGTCGGCTGATTCAGCGCTAAAGCAGGCGAATAACGCTGGCAGAAAACATCCAGCGCGTCTCAGGAACAGATACTCTGAGAAACTCAAATGTAAGCAAAGCTACTTTTGGAGTGTTTCTGTGTTTTGTGCGTGTTTGTGTGCACATGTGCGGACTAAGACGATTGTTATTCTAAGCAGGTGATCAGTGTTGACCCCCAGCAGCTGTGTCTGGCTGCAGAGACAAACAGTCTGTGCCAAGAGTCTGGTGCTGAAACGGCAGCCTAACCGCTCGCTAAAATCCTGAATGTAAATTCAACCAGTCGTGCATTATTTGTGATCGCTCGCAATTTTACACCAAGTTTGTAGCAAAAAATGCAAACTTTTGAAGTGTAAAAAAAAAATTTAAATCCAAAAAAAAAGGCCAATCAAACTCACTCTGTAGGGCAGAACACTTAAAGTGAGCACTTTGAAGGGTGCATTTAACGTAGTCTGATAACTGCACATTTAGTTTGACATACACTGGCGTCCAAAAGTTTGGGATCAGTAAGGTTTTTAATGTTTTTGAAAGAAGTCTCTTAAGCTCATCAAGGCTGCATTTATTTGATCAAAAATACAGAAAAAAACAGTAATATTGTGAAATATTGTGCAATTTAAAATAATGGTCTTTTATTTTAATATGCCTTAAAATATAATTTATTTCTGTGATGCAAAGCTGAATTTTCAGCATCATTACTCCAGTCCTCAGTGTCACATGATCCTTCTGAAATCATTCTAATATGCTGATTTGTTATCAATGTTGAAAACAGTTTTTGCTGCTTAATATTTTTTTGGAAACTGTGATACTTTTTTCAGGATTCTTTCATGAAATAAAAAGTTAAAAAGAATAGCATTTATTCAAAATAGAAAACTTTTCTAACAATATAAAGTCTTTACTATCCCTTTTTATCAATTGAACACATCCTTGCTGAATAAAAGTATTAATTTCTTTCATAAAAAGAAAGAAAGAAAAAAAATGTACTGACCCCAAACTTTTGAACAGAAGTGTATTGTTACAAAAGATTTCTATTTTCTGAAGAACTTTGCTGCATAAATAAATACAACAATTAAAACCTTGCTTCTCACACATTTTGTTCATATTTTGCCATCATTTACCATATATTACATGCTTTTGGCCGTGAAACACAAAATGCAATGATCAGCAGAGCTGTTTTCCATACAAATAAGCATGCAATGGGCATTTGAGCTCAAAAAAGTACTATAAAAGTAGTCCATACATGAATGCATATAGTAGTCCATACATATTATTATTATGCATATATTTTATTATACAAGTTTTCTGATAATTCACTGATAACCTTTCCTGTGCTGCAGCACTCAAATCTCACAGAGCATGTACAAATCTGGTGCATGGAGGCGTTTTGTAGGTTTAATGTCAGTTATACCGACTTACATTGGTTCTTGCATGTCACATGATTGCAAATGAGATGTAAGAGTTGCAACATAGGGCAAGACCATACAATTCTGACCCTTTTTGGGTGAATACAGACTACTTTTATAGTGCAGTTCTGTCCTTTAAGGATCTTGACAGCAACAAGAAGCTTCTGATAGAGGTTTGGAACAACATGACGGTGAGAAAACACTGACAGATTTTTAATTTTTAGTTGAACTAACCCTTTAAGAGCGCAGAAAGACACATCATGAATACCCGGCGAGATTGATTTTAGGGGAGCTGTTGTCACGGTAACGGAGAAGGTTCGCTCTCGCGCGCAGACTAATGCAGACTAAAGAGGGTTCAGCATGCAGTAAAAAAACATCACCTGCTCCTCGGAGGCAAAAACACACTCATACCTCCATCTCTAGACTTCCTGCAACTAAACCTGTGCAAATGTGTTTCCAGGCAGTAGCAGAAACAAAGCCCAGTTGCTACGGAGACACAAACGATGAGACAATGTGACACAGTCACAACAACCGATCTAAAGCTTGTGTTACTTAAAAAGATGAACATGTTGTTAAAGTCATACTTATTAGTGGTGTTCGCTAAGCAAGCATTACTATTACTATTGCTCATACCTAAGGTTAATGATTTGAACAAATCCCTAGCAGTGTTTGTGCTCCAGACATGAATGATTACTCAAAAAAATGAGTTTAAATTCTGTTAATTCTAGTCAATATGTGAGTTTTAAAGGGATAGTTCACCCAGAAATGAAAATTATCTCATCATTTACTCACCCTCAAGTTGTTCCAAACCCGTACGGGTTTCTTTAGTGTGCTGAACACAAAAGAAGATATTTTGAAGAATGTTGGTAAACAAACAGTTAACGGTAGCCATTGACTTACATGCATATTTTCCCCATACAATATAAGTCAATGGCTACCGTCAACTGTTTAGTAACCAACATTCCTCAAAATATCTTCTTTTGAGTTCAACAGCTAAAAGAAATTCACACAGGTTTGGAACAACATGAGGGTGAGTAAATATGATGACAGAACTTTCGTTTTTGGGTGGACTACTATACCTTTAAGGTTTAAAGAGCTTTGAAGGCACTTCATCTGCATTTCTCTTCCACTAAACCAATACTAGTCCCGCCAAATCAC
This sequence comes from Sinocyclocheilus rhinocerous, assembly GCF_001515625.1. Classification (NCBI taxonomy): domain Eukaryota; kingdom Metazoa; phylum Chordata; class Actinopteri; order Cypriniformes; family Cyprinidae; genus Sinocyclocheilus; species Sinocyclocheilus rhinocerous. Next base: position 304,119 of record NW_015627890.1, read on the forward strand.
AAATTAGGACTTCCCTAAGAAAAAAAACACATGCTCACATATGCCTCTAAAGAACATTTCTGTTGACGTTCAGGCCTTGGAAGGACACTGGCAGGAAGTGGAGTTCAAACTGGGAGACAAAGTATGTACTTTCTGAAGACTTGCCTTTTTCCGTCCAGGTCTGGGCCAAAAACAAGCCCGCTAAGAACCCTGTTTGTCTGCTCACTGACTACAATGTCCTTTTTGGGCAGTGCCAGTTGGGATGCCAGCAGCCTTTGTTGTGATTGGTCTACCGCAGCTGCCCGGTGTGACTAAAACCAATCAGCAATCAGCTGGTTACAATGCAAAACGAGCCAGTTACTGCGGTGTTTAGCCAAAGTTTGTATGCATTTGGCACCATGCACCAACCTACATACTTAAATCCCCTGAGTTGGGTGCAAAACTTGTGTTTCATCAAAACAACACACTGACCAAACAAACAAACATGAACTATGATTATAATACTGATTTCTACAAAATCTACCCAATTGTTTCACCAAAACACTTATCTTGTTTGCCGAAGGTGCCTGCTACTGAGAAAAAGACTCACATTTGTGTCCTGCGCTTCAAAAGAGATCTCAGCAAACTGTGCTCAGTAAACGCACTCACCAAATTCTTCAGAGACCGAATGATCTGAGCTGCTATTCAGATTTATTTTATAGCTCTATACACTTTTTGGACGTCAACTCAGTTGTGCCTGTTTTAATTGGGAGAAATACCCAAGATAAAGTTAATCATTAAAGAAAACAATTCAGAGCCATTAAGTCTCCTTTTGAGAATTAAAACTGCACTGATGAATGAAATGACACAGTGTCTTTAGTCTATGTTGCAGCATGCCTTGTGAGATGATCCAGGTTTAGGGAATTTGGCATCTTTTGCATGATGCCTTTGGGTGAAAAAGTCTGGATGAATGATGCATTTAACCAGCTCAAAGATAAATAATCATAATGTGATTAAAGCAGATATACAAAGTGCTCAAGTATAACCCCTCTTGTCTAGAAAGCACACTTATTCATTGACAAAACATGATTTACACCTGTTTTCCCACACCCTAATGATACTTTAATGAGTCCGACACAAAGGCTGCTCTGTGCTGGTTCAGCTCAGGGGTGTTTGAGCGTGTCAAGGTGTGAATGACTTTTCCACCAAACAATTCTAGAAAAGTTGATTCAAAATCATGTTTTTATGAAAGCATAAAAGACCAAAAACAAAGCTCTCTCCAAAGGGACAAACTAATTACAAGTGAATCAAAAAGTCACCCTGGTTCTACTCACCAAAATATTCCTTTTTCATGTGCATTTCGAGCTCTTTCTCCAGCTCCAGGGTGAGGGCCTCCAGGCGCCGCTCCGCCTGACTGGGGCCGCTGTCCTGGGATGGAGTGATCTGGTACGGCAGCTTTAAGCGCTGCGCCCCGGTGCCCATCTTCCCGTAGTTAAACGCGATGTTGACGTCTGAATTCTGCTGCTGCGGCTCCTCCAGCACGGGAAAAGTTTGGAGGTGGACGCGGTTGTTGTGGAGGCCGTTTGGCTCCGTGAAGTCCTGAAGCAGCGCGTCCTCCAGCAAACCGGGTCCCAACATGGGGAGCTGGAGCTCGGGATACGCGCTCATGGATCCCCGGGAGCTCCGAGAGCTCCTGGAGCTGTGGCTGGAGATGCTCGAGCGGGGACTGACCACGCAGTTGGCCGCCACGGCGGGTCGTGCGTCCTGGCAGCAGATGCTGGACCGGGGGCTGGTCACGGGGACGCCGTGCACCGCGCCGCTCTCCGGCTCGTGGTTCCCCGCGGGCGTGAAGCGCGAGTCGGAGTAGCTGGAGCGCGGGCTCGTGGTGCTCGACCGGGGGCTGATGTGCCGCTGGTCGTAGCCCATGCTGATGCCGCTGGTTCGGTTACTGCTCGGTTTGCTCCCGCAGTCGTAGCTGTTGAGGCTGGTTCTGGGGCTGGAGTGTTTGCTGGTGTCGCTGGCCGTGCTGGCGTAACTCGAGCGGGGGCTGATCACGCTGTTCCCCTCGCAGTACTTCTCCTGTCCTGGTGACACCAGGCTGGACCGCGGGCTGCTGATGCTCGACCTCGGGCTGGTGTGTTTGCTCTGGTCTTGCGATGAGTGGGACGAAGCCAAACTGGACCGGGGGCTCGTGGTCGGGTACCTGCCATCAGGATTGGCCACGCATAAGCTGTTGCTCCTCGCACCCGGAACGGGCACCTGTTTCCCCAGAATGAGCCCGTCGTAGGCGCATCCGGCGCTGTACCGGTGCCCCTGCACCTCTGCGTGCGTGTATCTCCTGAGACGCTCCGACGCGCCGCTGTAACACGGCAAGGCAACTTCAGATTTGGTGCAGTACGCGTCGGGATCGGGATAGACCGCTTCCCTTTGCGGAGAACAGAAATCCAGAGGCACTGAGGGTCGGTTCCCGTTGACGGAGCGCACGGAAGCCGCGCCGTAGACTTTGTTCCCGGGCGTGGAGGAGCTGCCATTCATTCGTTTAGTTTTCTCCATGTCGGGGTTCGGCTCCCCGTATATCCCGTCCTGATAAACGTCATAAATGGAGAGGTTTTCCATCAGTTTGCTCGCTCTGCGCCCCGGATCCTCATATTCATCCATGACGCGCGGGCGAGTTGAGGGACGCTGAACGGGCGAGTGCGCGGCGCGCTAGTCAACTACAACACAAACTGCATTTTACACGGGAAAATGTCGCCTCAGGCGAACCATCGTTGCCTGTTCGCGCTTACTTAGTCCTTCTCCGTCATTCCGTCGCGATGCATGCTCCCCGCCTGTTGATTTGTGGCGATACACTCGTCGTGACAAAGTTTCCACACAAGAGAACGTTTGTCAATTTCAGTTTTTGTAAAGTTGAAAGGTCTTTACAGTCAATGGCGCTCTGCGCGGAGGTATTTTCTCGCTTTGATTTTCCGTGATTGTTCCTGCGAACTCGTTTCCAGCGAATCCAACTCGCCTATAATTCTCCCCCGATGATTCCGCAATTATCAGCAGAGATGCTGAGCGCGGAGACGGAAGAGTACGCGTGTATCAAACGATTCATTCGAGACTCGTTTGTGTGAGAGGAATGCGCGGAGGGAGACGGGCTGCGCTGCGGCGCTCTGGAATGTGGTTAATGCCGGAGCGAAACAATGATAGAGAGCAACTCAGCAAGGGGGAGCAGAATCCTGAAAAAAAGCCCTTTGGAGAGTCTATGTGTGTCCACTTTCATGCAGCGGGACAGATTAAAGATTTAACCACACAGACCAGCCCACAGAAAATAATTAAAAACTAAACTGAAAAACTTTAAGCAACAACAAGCAACTTTCTATGCAACTGTATTCTTGCGAGTACAATTAGTACTAATAAATACTCTTGTCCAAGGCTGTTTGTTAGATCTACCTGTCTTGTGTTTCACAGGTAACTCATGCTTCAAAAACACCAATACTTTCATGCACGATGTACAGCAGGCCAGTGAATGTTTGTTGAATCTGGGGGAAGGGCAGATCCCAAACATTTCATTGTGCATCAGTGACAAAGGCTATTGTCACTAACTTACATTTCCGTCACCGTACAGTGTATTTTGACACTTGAGTCACATTTAAAATATCAGATAGCAAAATATCAGAGCAAGTCATTTATTGCAAATATAGTTTAAGCGCACTTTTCAAGTGAAATGTTTGACAGAATAAAGTTTTTTTGGTTTGAATTGCTAAAACAATAGACCGTATTGTATGACTATGTGATTGTTGTTAGCGGAACGTGTTGATAGTTCATGCAAGGAGCTACACCCAAGGAACTACTTTTTTTAGGAACTTGTTTTTATATTTTGTCTGTACAATGAAATTCATGCCTTTTACATAACTTTTTAAAACACAAAATATACACACACTACACTGAAAATCTGGGATAGTTTTTCACATGCACCTAGAAATAAACAGAAAATTTCAGGATTTTGGTGTTTCAGGATAGCGCAAACAGTCCAGCATGGCACTAGGAATGACAAGGTCATGGGTTCGATTCTCAGGGAATGCATGAATTCATAAAACGTATGCAATGTTCCTTTGAATACCAAAACACATAAATGCAATTTAAAGCAAATATATGGCATAAAAAATACAAATATTTCAGATTGTGCATAAAAAATACAAATATTTCAGATTGTGCACTATTTCTATGTGACTAATCAAATGTAAGTAAACAAGCGAAAGACTAAACACTAAAGACATTTTGAAATTCCTGTAATTTAAAAAAATATATATATTTTTTAAATTTGAACCGAAAAAAAAAATCACATATCACATATAGCAAACACAGTCTTGCTGGTTAACCATTTGTTTTTACCAAAATAAAGGCATCATTTATTTTCTGAAAGTGTTTTAATATTGTTAATATTGTTTAAAATCCACAAAATATGTTTACCCTGAACTCTGGGGACACTGCCCTTCAAGGAATGGGAATAAAATAAAAAAATGAACAGCCTATTTGTGCCTCTTTACAACATTTTACAATATAACATCCCTCATGTGCATTAATATGAACATATGTTTTAAAAATGAACAAATCAGGTCAGTATAAACCTTACATAAGTAACAGAAATGAAAGCCATTGCACATTTCACTGTCCCACAACCGGAAGGCAGGAGAGCACCACTGCTGCAAATGCAACCACCAAAACAACATCTAAAATTAGTTTCTTAATTGATGACTGGCTGTGTTTCTTCCCATGACCTCTGCCTCGAAACCATTGCACAACATCTTCCAGGTCATACAGTTTAGGCTCGTATCCCAGCTCTTCTCGTGCCTTACGAATACTGAAATAGTGTGTGACGCCCGTCTTGTAGACCTCAGTACGGGTCAGCAGGGGTTGGAAGTTATAAATCCGACCCACGATATGATGAACCATCTCGGTCAGAAAGGCAAAGAGGTAAGTAAGCGATATGGGCAGTCGAAGCGTGGGGAACGAGTATCCCAGACCCTCCACCAGAGGCCTAAAAAACTCAAAGTTGTTAACAGGCCTTCCGTCGGAGATAAAATAGGGCTGACCGGTGGCACGATGCTGACGCTTTTCAGTTAAAGCCTCGGCAGCTAACATGTGTGCAGACACTAGATTATCCACATGAACAAACTCCACCAGACTATCAGGCTCCCCGTAAACAAACCTAAAGATCCCGTTCTCTATATAACTAACTATCCTAGGCAAGTGCCTTTCCTCCCCGGGGCCGTATATACCGGCTGGACGCAGGGCGGAAGTCTGTAGCACACCTGCACTGTTATTCAGAGGTGAACCGTTTGCTTTTAACACCTGCATCTCGGCTATAGACTTAGTCCTGGGGTAGTGATCAGGGTGCAGGGGCAAGTAAGGAAGACTTTCATCACCGTCCTTAATCTCCTGACCACCAAACACTACATTATACGTGCTCATGTAGACCAAACGAGGGACTCTGTGTGCCACGCAAGCCCTGAGGATGTTCTCTGTTCCCTGTACGTTCACTTCTTCGATGAGTTTTCGATTGAGCTGCTCCCGTCCCGACATCCCATAGGAGGCGATGTGGAACACGCAGTTCACACCCCGAACCGCTTCTTCCACCTGTGTGTAGTCACGGATATCTGCCCGCATGAATGCGATACCCTCGGGCAACTCTTGGCTTGGTGGTCTCACATCAAACAGCACAACGTTCGAGGAGGTTTTAAGGAGAGCACAGGCAAGACTGAAAGAGAAATCACAATAAAGCTTTAAAGTAATAGTTCACACAAAAATTAAAATGCCCTCACTCTCAGGTTATGTAGATGAGTTTGTTTCTTCATCAGATTTGGAGAAATGTAGCATTGCATCACTTGCTCTGCAGTGAATGGGTGCCGTCAGAATGAGAGTCCAAACAGCTGATAAAAACATCACAATAATCCACAAGTAATCCACACCACTCCAGTCCATCAGTTAATGTCTTGAGAAGACAAAAGCTGCGTGTTCGTAAGAAACAAATCCATCAAGACATTTTAAACCATCACTTCTGGCCATAACCCATAATAACGCTTCCACCAGTGAAAAAGTCCATCTCCTGTTGTTTCTCACATCAGAATCAACCCACATATTTGTTTAGAGCTTGTAAACTGTGCTTGATCTGTGCAGATTTCTCTCCTGATTCAGACCAGACAACTATATCACTGGAGGAAGCGTTATTATGGACTCACATTTTAGCTGGAAGCAATGGGTTAAAAACGTCTTCATGATGGATTTATTTCTTACAAACACGCAGCTTTTCATTTCTGAGGATGTTAACTGATGGACTGGAGTGGTGTGGATTACTTGTGGATTATTGTGATGTTTTTATCAGCTGTTTGGACTCTCATTCTGACGGCACCCATTCACTGCAGAGCATCCATTGCTGAGCAAGTGATGCAATGCAACATTTCTCCAAATCTGTTCTGATGAACAAACAAACTCACCTACATTTTGGATGGACTGCGGGTGAGTAAATTTTAGCAAATTTTCTTTTTTTGGGTGAACTATTCCTGAGATGGACTTTTTCACTGGAGGAAGCGTTATTATGGACTCACATTTTAGCTGGAAGCAATGGGTTAAAAACGTCTTCATGATGGATTTATTTCTTACAAACACGCAGCTTTTCATTTCTGAGGATGTTAACTGATGGACTGGAGTGGTGTGGATTACTTGTGGATTATTGTGATGTTTTTATCAGCTGTTTGGACTCTCATTCTGACGGCACCCATTCACTGCAGAGCATCCATTGCTGAGCAAGTGATGCAATGCAACATTTCTCCAAATCTGTTCTGATGAACAAACAAACTCACCTACATTTTGGATGGACTGCGGGTGAGTAAATTTTAGCAAATTTTCTTTTTTTGGGTGAACTATTCCTTTAATTATACAGTGAGGAAAATGTAAAAAAAAAAAGTGTAAGTTTTAGTATACTGAAAAAATAATGAAAAAATGGTGTAAAATGAAATAAATATATAGTTTTCTGCAATATTTCAAAAATTCTGAAATTCAAGTAATTGTCAACTCAGGTTTTTACTTTGGAGAAATGCTATTTAAAATCCCTTATTGATTGCAGACTTTTGGACCCCACTGTATATAACATTTTTTAAATTATAAAAAAAATGTGTAGCAAAGCGACTGAGAAAAACAGTATCTTCTATAGAGCTGCTTTATAGTTTTTAAAGGAGTTTGCTTCACAACTAATGAACTTTGCAACATTCACACTATTGAACTAAATTGTATCAACACTGAACTAATTTGAGTTGAAGGATTGCTGTTCTATAATATAGTATGTAGCGCCATCTAGTGGTTTGTGTGGGTGCTATGACTGGTGGAAAATACTAAGAAATGAACATTGAACGATTGTAAATTGTCATTAGATCTAACCGGAATCCAAAATAACCTCCTCCACCGGTTATGAGGAAGGTTCTGCCTGTTCTGTTGACTTCCATTGTGTTAAAGAAGCAGGGAGAGTGGAATCTGCAGGGTGAAATGAATGATTATGAAAGTCAGATTATGCTTCAAACTAATGATGTTTGATGTGCATGCAGATTCTGGAAATAAATGAGCTGGCAGGTAATATTTTACATTATGCATCGCAATATGTGCGTAAAATGTCCATAAACTGGTATTCCCATTCTATACAATATATCTATACATTGCATAATTTGCATATTAATGTGTTCTTGGGGCAAACCATAATGAAAAATGAAGTGTTATAATAGGAGTAATAACCTGGCAACATTTTCATAAGAATATCTCATATTTAATAGGAATATTGATCTATAATTTCTTTCCTATTGACTTGTTGTGTTTCCCGAAGATTATGATTAACAGCCATTTATCCTGGTTTCCTCAGAAGTATGAAAATTATGCCCTGTTTCATAACAAAAAGTCATATTCTGATTTGAAACCCCATAACATGTTTATTTGTCACCTTTATTTTTATTTAGCTATAGTACTAATGATGTTTGATGTGCATGCAGATTCTGGAAATAAATGAGCTGGCAGGCAAAATCAGAACAGTGCAGAACATGTGAGCACATAAAATAAACACGATCTCTCCGAGATTTAAGAAAATCTGTGCGGAAAACATCCTATAGACTGTAAAGCGGTTAACCTTACACGGCATTCACTTAAAACTGAACACATACCTCTACAATCGATCGCGAAGTGTGTGTAGCCTGCACTTCCTAGGAAACGCGTGCATGGGCGGGACGATGAAGTCAAGCGTTTTCATTGGATAAGAGTCAGCTGTGCCTCGATCAGTGGGCGTGGTCTGGAACAAAGTGGGCGTGGGCGACGCCGTGGGGGCGTGTCGAGGAGGTGGACGTGAGGATGTCCATCGCCGTAGTTTCAGTTTCCACGATGCATTTGACAAGCTAACGCCTCTCCGCTCGTGTCATATCCCGGGGAAGCGTTTTCCGTCAAAGCGTGACCTGCTCTTTGACGGATTTATTTGTATCTTTCGGTCGTTCATATCGACGCAGGTTGGCATCCTGGCACGGAACATGAATATGGCCGCGCTCCTCCCGGAGGTTCGAGGACTTCAGACGGATGAGGTAAATGAATTCGGCTGTGTCATATCATGTGATGTGTTATATCAGTCATAGCAATTCTGTGAAATTGCATAAACAACAGTTGGCTGGCAGTCTACAGCTTGTGTGAGATTGGGTTACTAGTAGGAAGTTCTGCTCCACTTTGTTTTATGATAACTGTAATCATCAATTTATTGCACATATAACTGACTCATAACCATGTTTGCTTGCGTTTGTTTGGATGTGTTTGTTTAGGTGATAAAAATCAATTTCTTTTATTGCCATTGATTGTTGTCTTGTGACTCAAGTGAAGTATTGCGCAACATCTGCTGTACTGTATATGACGCCATATACCACATGACGTCACATATTTTTTGATCACATGTGGCGTATATAATTTCAATATATTTGTTGTTTGTAGCTCTTCTGGGTGTGTTGCTATCATGTTTGACACACATTTTGGGATATAATCAATAAACATGTCTTAAAGACATTTAGTAAGAGTTTATGCGATATGCTCACGTACTAAATAAACTTATAGTCGATTGGCCAAAATGTGTATTAATGCGAGATGATGTAGTCAATATTTAGGTCTATTTTCCTGGAAGAAATAGATGGGCAATTTGAAATTTCTTCCAGGAAAATATACCACAAATATTGATTACATCATCTTGCATTATTGCATATTTTGGCCAATCAAATGCTCTCTGAAATAAGGATGCCCCTCCCACTTATGGGTCAAAGCTCACCGCATTGACTTCCTGTTTCAGTAGGAAATCCTCTGCAGTTGTCAAGCCATTTTAATTCGGTTTTAATCGTACATCTACAGGCAGTTTAATTCTTGATGTTTTTTCTTGTTTGTGTTGCTTATGGAATAATTTTGCTTTCCTTCAGGATGAATCCAGAATCTTAAGGGTGAAAGTCATTGGTGGAATTGGTTTGGCTAAGAAGGACATTTTGGGTGCCAGGTCAGTATTGCAGATATTGCACCATGAAAATGACACTATAACATAAATGACGACCGATATAATGGCCAGGCTGATTAAACGGCCAATACTTGAGCATTTGAGGCGATAATGCTGCCCGTTCCTAATATACAAACTACCTTTTCAAAATATAAATATTGTGTAAATTGTTCGTGTTTATTGCCTTATATTGGCACACCTTGCTCTTTAAATACCAGCTGTTGACAACTAAATATGGTCCCTTTTCTTCTTGAATTAGTGTTCATATTTTCTTTAACACTAGAACCGCCACGGGGTAAATTTTATGTTTTTGTCCTGTTGTTTTATGTTCAATAGACAATATATGAGCAATAATAATTCACTGCACAGCATAGGATGTGTGTATATAGGATGTGTATATAGTGTGTATATATACAGTGGGTACGGAAAGTATTCAGACCCCCTTAAATTTTTCACTCTTTGTTATATTGCAGCCATTTGCTAAAATCATTTAAGTTAATTGTACATTAATGAGGAAAAAAAATGAACTTAAATGATTTTAGCAAATGGCTGCAATATAACAAAGAGTGAAAAATTTAAGGGGGTCTGAATACTTTCCGTACCCACTGTATATATGTTTATTTATTTATTTTATTATTTTTTTTTTTTCTTTCTAGGAATCAGGCAGACTAGAATTCATAGCAACACTGTAGCGATTAGCGAATAATAAATTAACAAAAACTAATAATTAATCCAAAGTTTGAACATTTATGAGCAGGCTAAAATAAACTTTGTATTAATTATTCATTTTTGTTTAGCAATTTTTATTGTTTATTGTTCGCTACTGTGTTGCTATTTATTCTAGCTTGCCCGTTTCCTGAAAAAAAATGAAATAAAATTCAGATCTTGTGAATTATTATTGCTCACAATTGTCTATTTAGTGTATTTTAGTAATTTAAATAACACGGGTTATCTTAATATGTGATTAACAGCATTTTATTATAATATTACACCACCCAAATATGTATTTATTTCCTTCTAATTCTCGCTGTCATTGCAGGCTGGTTTAGCCTATATTCACCGTTAAGAAAAGTGATGAGTGTACCCTGCTTTAGCCGTGAACTTAAAACAACATTTGTTTAGCAATTTTTATTGTTTATTGTTCGCTACTGTGTTGCTATTTATTCTAGCTTGCCCGTTTCCTGAAAAAAAATGAAATAAAATTCAGATCTTGTGAATTATTATTGCTCACAATTGTCTATTTAGTGTATTTTAGTAATTTAAATAACACGGGTTATCTTAATATGTGATTAACAGCATTTTATTATAATATTACACCACCCAAATATGTATTTATTTCCTTCTAATTCTCGCTGTCATTGCAGGCTGGTTTAGCCTATATTCACCGTTAAGAAAAGTGATGAGTGTAACCTGCTTAAAATATCCTTGAACATAAAACAACAGGACAAAATCATAGCTGATGACTAAAAATAATCATTTCATGACTCTAGACATTACTTTGTGAAGACAGTGGCATAATACATTTTTTTTAGCCATATCAAAACAGTAGTTATGTGCATGGGTAAATTTTACCCGCTGGCGGTTTTAGGTATAAAATGTACGGTGACGCATTGCTGCCACACACATATTATTTTTTCCACTCAATTATGTCGTAATAACGAGATGCATAGCACCGCGCATCGCGTTCTTCTTATGGCTAAAATTCCAGGCTTTGCTTTATACTGAAGGAATAGGCTGCGCTGCGCCTGGGTGTGAGCACAAAATACAGATGAGCTCAGACGGGAAAGACTGTATAGTACCTCTTGTTGGATTTAGGCTACACGAATTAAATAAACACAAATTTGTTTTCGATTGTTTTATTTAAGTAGACCTTTAGACATAACAAGGTGCGCCAGAAAGCGCTCCCTGTTATTTTTACAAAAGCAATTTGTAACGTTTTGTTGTTATTGTGGAAGTATAGAAAATAAAGCAGACATTTCTTTCCTCTGTTATCGTGTAGCCTAAGGGATCGCGCTGGCGCCGCCGAACCAAGAAGAGCAGTGTTGTGCTTCATAATGAGATGTATATTTGCAAGAAATATAGCCTATACAACAGCCAGGGCTGCGTTTCTCGATAACGATTGATCTTAGCACTTATGAGCGTTTTCTACGAGTCATTTTACGATCATTCGTTATTGTTTCACGTGCGTTTCCCAAAAATGCACTTAACACAGTCGCGCATAGCTGTGCTTCAAGTGCTACTTAGGAGTCGCTATCCGTTTGTCAAGTGCTGAAATGTCACCTCACAGAATGGCCCGTAATTGTAGTACACGCTCGTTTATTGAAATGTTAACCTAATGCTGCGTTCCAGACAACTCGGATATAATAACTATTATATTATATTATAGTATACATATAATATTATACTTTACATAATAATATGGCCTATAATATACTTTATATAAAAATATATATTATAGTATATAATATCTATATAGAGACGTTATTTCCGGGTCCAATACATTGGTTTTCATGCACGTCAGTTCATTGACAGATTTTTCCCCCTTTGAAGCATATTTAAATTACTTCTTTTATTAATTTTTTTGTTCAGTCATTTAATTTAGATGTTTATTTCTATTTTTTCTTCGGGCTTTACGATTACTCCAGAGCACTCGTAGATCTGTGATGATTTTCAAGTGCTACTTAAGTTACGATGCTTTTGGGAAACAGACCGTAATATTAAGATCAGTCGTACGATCGTTTTTACGAGCTTCTTAGGCTTACGAAGCTTTTGGGAAACGCAGCCCAGACAGTTTGAAGAAATGTTATTGTGACTAATTTGCAGAGTGGTACATGAGATGAACTCTTATTCTGTGTGATGGGATAGACAGTAAAGACAGGCTAAGAAAAAAAGTGGCGTTTTTAGGGCCACCCACGCACAAATAGCAAGCTAATTTTTTAACCCACAAACAAAAAATACGAAAAATCTAGCTTAATTTTCGTTTGCCCGTTTGCCAAACAGAACGAAATAATAATAATAATAATTATTATTATTATTATTATTAGGCTATTATTATTATATCTCTTAATTTCTTTTTTTTTTCGTATTTCGATTTGTTGTTAAATCAAACTTCAGTCATTTGGGTCTGAGTGGATAGCACTATATTGTAGACAGATTGGAGATTAATCATAATAAACATGCCGCTACAATCGCTACAATT
>NW_015627890.1:318713-321099 GCF_001515625.1 Sinocyclocheilus rhinocerous
ATGTCAGACTGTGGCGACAGCAGCGCGGACAGTCGCTTAGCTCGCTCACATAATGTACCATATAGCCGATCTATAATAACGGGAAAACATATCGTTTTTATGACATAATATGATGTTATTACGAGAAAAAATATGTCGTTTTAACGAGAAAAGACGTCGTTAAAATGAGAAAAGATGTCATTTTAACAAGAAAACATCTCGTTAAAACGAGAAAAGATGTCGTTAAAACGACATAACATCTCGTTATTACGACATAATTGAGTGGAAAAAATAATATGTGTGTGGCAGCAATGCGTCACCGTAAAAATGACCCCTGGCGGTTAAAGTGTTAAATGCTTAGTTCACTTGTCATATACAGTAGTAGACAAGGTTTTTCCCATGATTTCACTCAACACTCAGTCAGTGTCACATTTTGGGTGGATCACATAAAGTCAGATAGTGTACAGCGCATTTTAAGGACATTTCGCATGGCTGAGTCCACCAGGATCTTCACGTTCACATCTTCACGTGCCATCAGTTTGTTATGAAAACACAAAATCGTTTGTATCCCGCATAATGGAGCTTCCGTTTGGACAATCTGACACTCATACAGGCTTTTATCTGTTCCTAAAAAAGATGCTGTGAAAATAATAATAGTTTTTTACAGCCTAATAATTAAATTTCAGCCTTCCTGTGGATTCACGAGCTTCATCGTGATGTTTATTACTCCTCCGTTTTAGCTGGATCTTCTTTGAAAAATAACAACAAGGGGAGAAAACCAATAATGAAGTCAGCATGAAATCCAAATTGATTCTATTTGCTTTCTTAATACACATTTCTGGTCTTATTGTGCTTGCTTGTTCAGTCACATTCAGCTCTTGCTTCACTTTTCTATGGAAAGCCCACTTTCATCATCAGTCTATTCCCGACGGGGAAAATCATGTCCCGCCCTACTTTTTTTCTTTCTTGTTGAATATTCTGTTTTACATTACAGAAATAAAATGGATTGCAGTTGCTGTTTCATTTTGACTGTTAATGATTATAATAATGTTTGTTTTAGTAGTTATTTATTTACCATTTATTTGATCTGGTTTTTCTTATAATACAATGCATTGTATTATAAATGCATTGGGTTATATATAGATAGAAAGATATAATACAAAGCAAGTGCAGTATTTTGCCAAGAAATGTATTTACAAGCAGCCACATGCTAAAGAGTTAATGTTATGCATAGTCTGCAGTGATCCGTAGGCTGATGGAAACAGTAGATGGCAGTGTTAGCAGCCGTCCTTGAGGGTATGAACAGATCAGCCGTGCTCACTTTGACCTAAATAACACAGCTCTAGGTATGCAATCAATATTTGTGCTGAGCGATATCATCTCTCCTTCACTGTAATACTTGCTCGGGAAAAAGGCCAGATATTCAGTGAAAACAGTTGAGGGATTGTGCGCTGCTTCCTCCTGATGTTGCATGTAGTTTAAGTTGGTGAATGGATTTGCTAGATAGGGATGAATACTTGTTATGGTGTGTACTGAGATCCATAATCACATGACTGCTAATCATAATATTCACTGTTGATCACGTCCTGCGATTAACAATGGAAAACCTGACCACATTTTAGTTACTAATATTTAGTAACTCTTCCTGTATGACTCAAAGACAGCCCATCTTTTTTTCCATGTGTGCTTGTGTAATATTAGTTTGTTTTCCTTTCATCCGCAGTGATCCGTACACAAGAATCTCTCTCTATGACCCCGTCAATGGAGAAATTACCGGTCTACAGACCAAAACCATCAAAAAGGTGTGTGTACAGACTCTCTACTGCAGGATTTGTCATTTTGTCAAGTGTTTAACATTTCTCTGTCTTTCTTGTAGACATTGGATCCGAAGTGGAATGAGGAATTCTTCTTTAGGGTAAGTGAACGGGGATTTATGGAGATCATGCTTCTGTCAGCTGGTTGGAGCATCTTTGTGAATCTAATAAAAGCTGTCAAGAAATGTCACCTCAAAATGAAAATGTTTTATGAATTATGAAAAAATGAATTATTTCAGTAGCCTTAGACAGAATTTCTGAAACTGGAGTTTGAGAGTTGATGAAAAGCTAATAATTCATTAAATCACAAAAATGTAATATTCAAATAAATATATTATTTTAAAATAATAATAAATAAATTACTAAAAAGATGGAAAAACATTGTTTGCCTGTATGTCTTGTAACCATTAATTGACATCAAAGAACCGTGAACATGCAAATGTGTTGTAAAATTATTGAAATGTTACCTCAGGGAGACTTTTAAGTAAATATTTTAGGGGTTTGGCTAGCAAAAAAAAATGTAATAATAATTTAGCAGACGGTTTTATCCAAAGCGATTTACAAATGAGGAATACAACAAGCAATTCATTATA
>NW_015627890.1:321919-322845 GCF_001515625.1 Sinocyclocheilus rhinocerous
TTTAAGTTGGTGAATGGATTTGCTAGATAGGGATGAATACTTGTTATGGTGTGTACTGAGATCCATAATCACATGACTGCTAATCATAATATTCACTGTTGATCACGTCCTGCGATTAACAATGGAAAACCTGACCACATTACTAAAATATTTAGTAACTCTTCCTGTATGACTCAAAGACAGGCAGTCTTTTTTTCCATGTGTGCTTGTGTAATATTAGTTTGTTTTCCTTTCATCCGCAGTGATCCGTACACAAGAATCTCTCTCTATGACCCCGTCAATGGAGAAATTACCGGTCTACAGACCAAAACCATCAAAAAGGTGTGTGTACAGACTCTCTACTGCAGGATTTGTCATTTTGTCAAGTGTTTAACATTTCTCTGTCTTTCTTGTAGACATTGGATCCGAAGTGGAATGAGGAATTCTTCTTTAGGGTAAGTGAACGGGGATTTATGGAGATCATGCTTCTGTCAGCTGGTTGGAGCATCTTTGTGAATCTAATAAAAGCTGTCAAGAAATGTCACCTCAAAATGAAAATGTTTTATGAATTATGAAAAAATGAATTATTTCAGTAGCCTTAGACAGAATTTCTGAAACTGGAGTTTGAGAGTTGATGAAAAGCTAATAATTCATTAAATCACAAAAATGTAATATTCAAATAAATATATTATTTTAAAATAATAATAAATAAATTACTAAAAAGATGGAAAAACATTGTTTGCCTGTATGTCTTGTAACCATTAATTGACATCAAAGAACCGTGAACATGCAAATGTGTTGAAAAATTATTGAAATGTTACCTCAGGGAGACTTTTAAGTAAATATTTTAGGGGTTTGGCTAGCAAAAAAAAATGTAATAATAATTTAGCAGACGGTTTTATCCAAAGCGATTTACAAATGAGGAATACAACAAGCAATTCATTATA
>NW_015627890.1:324897-335875 GCF_001515625.1 Sinocyclocheilus rhinocerous
TTTAAGTTGGTGAATGGATTTGCTAGATAGGGATGAATACTTGTTATGGTGTGTACTGAGATCCATAATCACATGACTGCTAATCATAATATTCACTGTTGATCACGTCCTGCGATTAACAATGGAAAACCTGACCACATTACTAAAATATTTAGTAACTCTTCCTGTATGACTCAAAGACAGGCAGTCTTTTTTTCCATGTGTGCTTGTGTAATATTAGTTTGTTTTCCTTTCATCCGCAGTGATCCGTACACAAGAATCTCTCTCTATGACCCCGTCAATGGAGAAATTACCGGTCTACAGACCAAAACCATCAAAAAGGTGTGTGTACAGACTCTCTACTGCAGGATTTGTCATTTTGTCAAGTGTTTAACATTTCTCTGTCTTTCTTGTAGACATTGGATCCAAAGTGGAATGAGGAATTCTTCTTTAGGGTAAGTGAACGGGGATTTATGGAGATCATGCTTCTGTCAGCTGGTTGGAGCATCTTTGTGAATCTAATAAAAGCTGTCAAGAAATGTCACCTCAAAATGAAAATGTTTTATGAATTATGAAAAAATGAATTATTTCAGTAGCCTTAGACAGAATTTCTGAAACTGGAGTTTGAGAGTTGATGAAAAGCTAATAATTCATTAAATCACAAAAATGTAATATTCAAATAAATATATTATTTTAAAATAATAATAAATAAATTACTAAAAAGATGGAAAAACATTGTTTGCCTGTATGTCTTGTAACCATTAATTGACATCAAAGAACCGTGAACATGCAAATGTGTTGTAAAATTATTGAAATGTTACCTCAGGGAGACTTTTAAGTAAATATTTTAGGGGTTTGGCTAGCAAAAAAAAAATTATTTATAATAATTTAGCAGACGCTTTTATCCAAAGCGATTTACAAATGAGGAATACAACAAGCAATTCATTATAAAAAGGCAAATAAACATGAGAAGTGCTCATAATACAAAGTTTCAGACATTTAGTTAAATAGAAAAATATAATAATGAATTATTAAAATTATAAACTACATTTGTATCATCATACTACCTTTATGCTGATTTTAATTACAAAAAAACAAAATTTTGTCTACACAGAAAAATGTAAAAAAAAAAATAAAAAAAAAGAGCTTAAATATTGTAAAAATAATTAATCTATTTTAATGAGCCTTAAATTAAGCTTCATTTTTTATAGTGGAAAAAAAAAAGAAAACAATTTTTTATATATATATTAATTTTTTTCCCTTTTCATTTTGGGCATGTGACCCAGACATTTGTTCATTAAGTTTACCTGTAAAAACAAATTGTTCTGTACCATGGGATCTCATATACACACGTTTTGTTTGTAGTCGTTTCCTACTTTGCTGAACTCTCTGTTCATCATTCTCACATTTAGATACTGTGTGTGATTCCAATACTGTGTTCTTGTGAACTAATATTAAACAGATGCAGTCATTGTGTTTGGTAATAATAGAAAACGTTATACAATACGGGCTGCTCATATTTCAGCATTGAGAGCCTGTTTAAAAGTTCAAGTGTTTTATAAAACCATTTTTGCATTTTATATTAATAATGGACCGTAATAGAGTAATGTTTCTGTGAACAGCCAAAAAACAAAACAAAACAGATGATAATGCTTCAGTCAAAGTACATGCAGTGCTTACAAAGACTACATTAGGGACCACAGCAACACCCTTGCAACCTTGCATCACAGTGACGAGTTTTACACCACTAAATTCGTCTTCAGAAAATGTAAAAATCTATTTTTTTTAGTAACGTGCATCACTGAGCAGGAGAGTTGTGTATATACAGTGGGTACAGAAAATAATCAGTTTTTGTTTTATCCTGCTGTATTTACTCAGTGCAACTTATGGCATCCAAGTGAAAGATATATAACACATACATGTCAGAAAAAAAATAACAAACAAAAACTTTTTCATTCCATTTCAGAAAAACATCTTCATTTCAGGCTGCAAAGCAACAAAATGTGATTATTTTAAAGGAGGTGATTCTTTTCTATACCCACTGTATAAGAGCTTATATCCTGTGACTTTCCTGCTGAGTGTTTGTCTCGGCTCCTGACAGTGTTTATACTAACCTGAGAAATACAGTCTAGCAGAGTCGTCACATCTCTTACCTTCACATTTCTTTATAGGGGGAAAGCAGGAGCCTGTGCTGTAAGATGTTAAATGACCAGGAATGAAACTCAGCACAATGGTTTTATTTTGAGCGCCATAAAATGGTTTATTTAAATGATTCTTCTAAAGCTGCGTACAGCTCGAAACCTCACTTAAGGGGGTCATATGATGCGATTTCAATTTTTCCTTTCTCTTTGGAGTGTTACAAGCTCTTGGTGCATAAAGAAGATCTGTAAAGTTGCAAAGACTAAAGTCTCAAATCCAAAGAGATATTCTTTCTAAAAGTTAAGAGTCAATTTGTTTTTTGAACCTTAAACCGTATAAACATTTCATTACACCAAATACACAAAATAATGTTCTTTTTAGCAACATCATATGACCCCTTTAAACTCTCCCAGAAGTTGTGATAGAAGTCAGCTGAATTCAGTAATGCCCCACATTGAGCCTAAACTGAGGTCTGATAGGGTTATAGTGAGATAAATGTGATAAATGTTTAATTCCCCGAAGAAACAGAAAAAGCAGCGATTTTTTATAATTTTTCAGGAGTTTTTCAAGAAATGTGTTTATGATGGAAGCAACAGGGAATCACATCAGAGTGGAAAGCAGCATGACAAATGTTATAATTTTACATCATTATATGAGAGCATCTTTACTTGTTCAGATCAAATCAGCTTTATTGTATAGCGCTTATATAATTCAGATTTTTTTTAAAGCAACTTCTCAGTAATAAACAAGAAAAGAACAGAATCACTGATGGAAAACTATTAATTTTATATTTTTAAATTCAAAGTGACTGTTAGATAACTCTGCATGTCTTAGTTTTTCTCTAATAGCTGAAAAATTACCGTTTTTGATCAGATTTTTACTCCAGGACATGCAATGAACATTGATTTGTGACATTTTTTTTCTTAATGTTCCTAGTTAAAGAATCACCCTTTAATTAAATAACAGTCTGTTTGGGCAGCATGTTAAGTAAGTAAGTAAAAGTTTATTTATATAGCACCTTTCGCAGACAAGGTGAAAACAGTTGTGCTGCACCATATTTTTGTGGAAACGGTGATAAATGTTTTTCAGGATTCTTTGATGAATAGTCCAAAAGAACAGCTTTTATTTGAAACAGAAATTTTTGTAACATTTTAAATGTCTTTAATTCAATGCATCCTCTGCTGAATAAAAATATAAATAAAAAATGTTTTATTTTTATTTTTAGGTTGTGAAATATATTCTTTGTCCGGTCTGCTATTGAAGTATCAAAATTAGAGTTATGTATAAGTTCTGCACCCATAGTGGCACCAAATGGCATTGCAATCTGCTTTTTTTTTTGAGTTGCCTGATAAAGAAATATTGACTTAACTACCATTAGACCATTAGATTGAGGCAGGACTGCTTGTTTGGCTTTACAATGGTAGACGTGTTAGATGGTAATGAAACCTTACACAGTTCAGCAGTCTCAAATATATTCGGCTTGTTAGTGTTGGGTTCAGGTCTGTAAAATCAGCAGCTACCTAAGCGTCAATGTGTAATAAATGAACATGGATGCCTTTTTGCAAGTAGCCACCTTAAAGCTCAGGTCTGGGAACTTAAATGTACCTTTGGGTGTTGTTAAACGTGAAAAGTAACTGCTCTAAAACGCATAAAAGTGAATGAGGCGTGACCGGTGTTAGGGGGGTTCTCTCCGTCACACGCTGACTGCGTCCTCCCTGAATAATGAGGAAGGTTAATAAAATGCTTGCATAAAAGACCCAGTGTTCAAGTAAGAACAGTAGCTCTTGATAAGACAATAAACCGCAGTCGCCCTCCTGCAAGTGACAGATAGGTTAACCCGGTTACTGGTTGTAAGAAAAACTGGTATGTCATTGCTAGAATGTGTTCGCTGGCATGAACCAAGCATGCACGCTATTTGTGTCTCCTGAGGAATGTGGTAGCTTACAGAAAGGATGACAAATCCTTTCAGATCTCTTTTTGTGCAAAACATTTCTAGGCTTGTGACAGTAGATAATGTTTCTTCTGTGATCAATCTCACTTCATTTTCATTTGAAATGCATGCAATTAGCCTAGTCTTTGTTTTAGAATTCTAAAATCCTAAAACTTTATTTCCAGGCACACAAAATGCAGTCTCACTTATATTGCATTGCGATTTGAAATGCAAACAATTACCCCATTCTTTGTTTTAGACTTGCAAAATCCTAAAACTTTGTTCATTTCCAAGTGCACGAAATGCAGAAATCCCTGATTCAGTCTCTCTGATACTGCATTACGATTTGAAATGCATGCAATTACCCCATTCTTTTTTTTTTTAGAATTCCAGAATCCTAACACTTTGTTCATTTCCAAGTGCACAAAATGCAAAAATCCCTGATTCAGGCTGATTTATATTTAATTTTCATTCATGTAAGCAGGATGATTTCCTGTACTGATTCTGTGCACTGTGGTAACTGCAATTGCCCCTGATTGATGAGATGGCATTTCTCTTTGACAGAAGCATGGTCTTAAATGGCTGCAACAGCGGGTGTCAGATGACACGTGATGTGGCACATGTCCATATGTGAGCTGGCACAACAAGCTCAATATTCGATTTGGAGGCACTCTTTTGGCACAAACAGGCTTGATTCCGTCTGCTGCTTTCAAATTTGTAGATGAAGCTATCATGCATTTAAGCCGTGCATGGTTAGAAGTACAGAAATAAGCCAAACGCTCACTTCGTAACACCCTGTTCCCCACGTATCTCCAAAGCACTGTACGAGGATGATGTTGAGAAAGCTTTAAATGATGCCAAACCTTGTTCCTCTTTATTTTCTGTAACTCTATCCTGTTGGGGTAAAAATATTAGCAGGGGTGCAGCTTTATAAGAAACTTTAGACACTGGGCCGCCACTGCTGTAGAAGGAGGTTGCAGAGTCGAGGTTGGCTAGAACAGGGGCGAGCTGTTCCACCTCCATCCTGGCATGCACGCAGATTGTTGTTTTTTGCTCTGGGGTGACCGGCAGCTGGGGGAGGGAGGGCACCAGTGCCTGAATCGACGCTTGCAAAACTACAGAAGGCACAGCTGAGGCACTCCAGAGGTCTGGCACAGTACAGCCCTTTGCAGGGTTTCTGGAGCAGTTGCGTCTGTAAAGCTCTCTGAATTCGCCGTTATCCTTCCGAGGACTAGAGCTGTTCTTCATGGTGTTAGCTTCAGAGGAGCTTCGAGAGGAATGCCACGTGTCACTGCTGCTATTTTTGCAATGTGCAGCCGCTAATGGTTGGAATCGCAGAACGGGACCAGGAGCAGTTGCTTTTTGCTGCTTGTTTTTCACTTGTTTGTTTTGGGTTTGCCATGTCCTGCGTCCCACCGGATCCCTGGGAAGCTTGACTTCATGGCGCGACAACTGCGACTGCATTTTGCTTCGCGGAGAAGCAACACCGACCCGCTGTCAGAGACTTGCAGCGGTCACGCCGAGGATAGCGGGCTCACGAATGCCGGCCGTAGCTCCAGTGAGGGCCTGATGCAGAGTTCCCTCCACATGAAGGTGACTCCAGGACAGCTGGCTCTGGCTTTGCCACCCTTGTCACCAGAGTACGGTAATTTACAGCGGCACTCCACCGTATTCATCCCTAAGGTGAATGGGAGCAGGAAAAGCATGCTGCAGATCTCCTTGCAGCCTTGCGGAGGAGACGGTGAGCTCGCCAGCTGCGAGAGCGGAAATGGGGATGGAGGTTCCTGTAGCAGCAGCACCACGAGCGATGCCGGTTACTGCAGCAGCAACAGCATATTCGAAGCGGACGTCCCAGATCGCAAACCAATCTCTCGGCGGAAGGCGAGGGCACCCTTGCGGCGCTGCTCGTCCTTGGTGATTTTCCCGCGGAGCCCATGCACCACGCCACCCGCGTCTCCCGTCAGTCCGACAGCGTCTCCAATGATTCCTCCGCTGCCTCCATCTGCACGAAGTTCCTTTCAGACCTCTCATCAGATGCAGCTGTCCAGCGTTGATGCATCGCACGATGACACGGCCAAGGGATCCGTCGCCACGGCAGTTAATGGTCTGCGGCTGTCCAAAACCAGTACGTCAGCAGAACACAGGGACGCCAAACCCATCGTGCATTTCAGCGTGCCGCCGGAACAACCGCCAGGACCAGAGCGAACGGAAAGACACTCCAGAGTTTTATTGCACTTCGCAAACCAGCGACCGCTTCCCTCAGGGAAAGGAAGTTCGGCCAAAACAAAGGTTAACATCGACTGTTCCAAACCTCTCGAGGGCCCACAAACCGACAACGTCGCAGAGCCCCAGAAAGCCAAGCTTTTCCGGAGCACCTCAGCCTGCATGCTGCCAAGCGGAAGGCCGTCGTCGACGGAAAGAAGACACGACACTTTTCCGACTTGCGGTAATTCGGATAAGTCCTCAAGAAAAGGGTCGCATCATGTCCTTCACAGGAGTATTTCTTTGGAGGTACCCTGTGCGAACACTGAGATTTCTTGTCACGTTTCAAATGCTGCAGATGTGCACTCCAAAAACGGCACTCCGCACGTACACATCCGTGTATCTCACGGCACAGGTGCAAGAAAATCAAACACCCTGCAGGACAACAGCATAAACAACGAAACGGATCATGTCACAACCTGCACGGAGAGAAATGCCACCGTAAGCCTTTCCATCTATTAGCAAGTGAAAATGAGAATGTACATGTTTATTAACTCGGTTTTATCTTGCACTTTTAAGCATGCAAATTGAAAGTCAGTGAGTGTAAATAATGTTTCGCCATAAAATTGCATTCAAGTTTATTTGTATAGTGTATGCTTTATTTGTAGAGCTGTGTATGTTTCCAATGAAGAGATGATTTGCAATGATAGCTTTCTTGTCTCTGAATAGTTGCAAATATATGTTTTAATAATGCAAATATGCATCATAACTATTCAGGAAGTTGTCTTCCATTGATCCTGCATGCAAAGCTTTCATTTTAAAGTTTAAAGATATGCAGATATGCATAATTTTAGCATGGGTTTGGGATTATGAAATACCCAAATTAATTGCAGTCTATAATTTATATTTGTGTGTTACTCATATATATACACTGAGATATATATGCAAAAATCCCTTTAGGCAGGATGGCTTATGGACAAGCATTTTAAAAATGCATTGTAGCTAAACCAGTTATATGCATGTCACATTTTAGAGGCTTTTTTATTTATATTTTTTTACACACTCTGAGTGATCACTGTATGTATTTACCTTAGGGATAATTTCTATTTAGGCAGGTTGGCTTATAAACAAGCGCTTTAAAAATGTAGAGTAGATAAGTTAGTTGCATGCATGCATGTCGCATTTTAGAGGCTTTTTCAGTTTTTATTAATTTATTATCAGTTTGAGTGATCACTGTATATTTACCTATGGGATCATTTTCATTTAGATATGTAGGCTTATAGAAAAGCACTTTAAAAATGCATTGTAACTAAACCAGCTGCATGCATGTCACATTTTAGAGGCTTTTTCATTTTTTTTTTTTTTTATACTTTGAGTTATCGCTGTAAGTATTTACCTCTGGGATCTTTTCCATTTAGATGGTAAGGCTTATAGACATGCACTTTAAAAATACATTGTGGCTAAACCAGTTGCATGCACGTCGCATTTTAGTGGCTTTTCCAGTTTTTATTAATTTGTTAATACTCTGAGGGATCACTGTATGTATTTACCTCTGGAATAATTATAGACCGCGGTCCCTAAGCTCCACCCCCAGCTCCAGGTCTATAAATACACAGCTTTGAAAAATACTCTGCTTGACTCCAGTTAGTCTGGTCAAGTACCACGATGGGCAGCTCTCAGGATTCAACATGATATGCAGGGGCTGCACATGGCTGTCCATCAGCTGTTGGGCCAAAGGCCAGCTGATGGGGGAGAAGATGAGTGTCAGGGAGACAGGGGCCAAATTATGTGATTCCTTTGCAGTAAAGGATAACATGTTCGCTGCCCAGCAGGTGCTTACTTAGCTGCTGGTATGTTTTCAGAGCATCAGGTGTCTCGCTCACTGCACTTATTTCATTTTCACTCACTCTCTTTGCTTCTGATTTTACAGCGTGTTAGAAACGGGACGCATAAGCAATTAACAGCACTGTTAACCTTTACTGCCACTGCACTCTTATGTAATCTAATCTAAATTCAAGGCTCTAATTTCAACATGCTGGTTGTTTGTGCATCCCATTTGTGATGTTCAAACACTTGGACATATTGTTCTTCTCATAGCTCGTTCAGATGTTTAGAAAGTACAGTGGGTAAATGGCAGCAACAGCAAGACAATACAATACGATATCATTCAGCTCCATAGCTGCATGCAGTATTCTTCACTAAAGTAAGTTATTGTGGATCTTGCATAACAAAATGATGGTCCAGGACTATACCTGGTATCACTTTTCCACAGAAACATAGCTGGTGCTCGGCCAGGGGATCTGGGAACCTCTCAAAGTAATTTGATTCAGTGTGTTTATGTTATGAGCTGCTTTTTATTCAACTGTCAGATGGTATCTACATATGAGAAATGCAATTCATAGCAAACGTCTTTTTGACTCTGAGGCCCCCAGTAATCCAAAACAAACTTTTTTTTAAATTTACAGACAATATATATAAATGTATATAAACTGACAATATATAAAAATAATTAAATAAAATACTTATGTGAAATAATTTAAATAGTTAAAATAATGAACTTCTGTAATTCCAGAATAAATGTGTATTTGTTTGTTTATTTATTTATGTAAATTAATATTTTTACATTTAAATTTCCTTAACTTTTCCAGGTCTAGATATCCACTAGGTGTGGCACTATATAAAAAGAATTCCATATAATAATTATAAGCAAAATAATTACCTAAATTAAAATAGTTAAAATAATTTAAAAATATATTATAATTATATTCATTTTTACTGGCTGATTATTTTTTTATTTAATTTACATGGCTTTTTAAAAAGATTTTAATAATTTCCTTGACTTTTTTCATATATCTAGGTTTTTCAGGAACCAACCCTGATTCTTTAAATAAATAAAAAATTCAAAAAAATAAATAAATAAATTTATTTTGCAACTAAATAAATTACGAAATATGATGTCAGATTACATCTTCGTTTTTAGCTTAATTTTTCTTTGTCTTATTCTAAGGTGGGTCCCTGGTCGAGAACCGCTGGTTTAAATGGACATGAAGGATAAAGTAGTTGTGCAATGTGTTATGTGTGTAATTCATGTAGTTTTCTGCAATCTAGACTGAATATTTGTTGTTCAGAAATCTGACATGATCCTGTCTCCAGGTCTCCGACTGAACAGACTTTTCTGCTGTAGAAATGTGTCCAGATTGGGGCTCGGGTCCAGCTTAAGATCACGGTTTCTCAGTTTCCCGCACAAGGACACTGTCACACCTTGTGCTCACTGACGGGAGTGGTTAACACATGACCGTGTGACCTCTGCCAAAGGTCAATGCAATCAGCAGCGCTCCTAAAGAGCTGTCAGATGTCTGTGTGTACGAGCGCCGGGGGGTTTGTTGGTGTGTGAATGTGTTGTGTTTTCCACAGCGCTTTCTGTGCTTGATTAGCTCTTACCAGTCAACAGCGCAGCACTCGTAATCTCTTCAGCAGTGTCTCTCCTCCCACAGTGCTTGAAAACCTAATGGATTTATGAAAATAATTAGATCTCTCTCTGTAACAGCTGCTTGATTCAGACTTTGTACTCATTCCTGGCCTTTTGTGCACGACTCACTACAATACATTTAGAAACAAATCTTCATAATCTTTCATTGAAATGCAGTTAGGCTGCTGTTTTAAGTAATGCAGCCCTTCTTCAATGTATATACATTTTTAAATAGTTATGCAGCAATTGAATTCTGGTTAATGCATTGCAAATGGTGATCAAGTTTTAATCATTTTTGTAACATTTAATATCCTTGTTCAATGCAAAATGCATCACATTTATGGAAATAAAATGAGAATGCCATTTAATGTTAACAACATTTTAAGATCTCATTTTCACAGCCGTTGTCATACCTGCAAATCAAAGTTGATGTTTTGGATTATTATGCTAATGTTAGTTAATATTTGGGTCTGTTTATATGGTATGAATGTGTGTCAAACTGAACTGTCTTACTGTCTTGAAAGACTGGGATTCATTTGCTTATATTTTGCAGGGTTTTCTTCTGCATACAGTGTTTCCATAAGACCACTGGAAGGACAACAAACTCTGCCCTTTTAGTTTTACATAAAGCGTCTCCTGGAAGATCAGAAATGAGCACAATCTTTGTTCAATGTGATCGTGAGGAAATGTTTGTCAGGTGTTTTGCAGAAGTAAACCTGCAGTCACGCTCCACTTGTAGCAGAAAATAGTTCACTTTGAGCCCCTTCATTGAGTTTCTTCAAACGTTTGGCATCATTTACCGTTTTCCTTCTCATTACCGGGGCAGACGGGACTGATTGTATACAGATAGTTTGACAACATTTTTCCATTTTTGCTTCGCTAACATGTTGCCTTATTTCACAATGGATAAAGGTGTGTTCTTGCTGTAGTTTATGGTACTATACCTGCTATATTATACTCTGGCAAACTATGCCAGCATTCTGGCAATTCAGTACTATGCTATACTATAATATACTGCAGTACTATTACTGCTTGTCACAATTTTTACATGTCCTAAGAATTTTCATCTCAGTGGAAAATTTATCTTGGATTTATCTAGGAAAGTTTGTCTAAGATTTAAAAGATATATATATATATATATATATATATATATTTCTTTTCTTCTTTCTTTCTTTCTTATTATATCATTTTTGTTTATTTTAGTTTTATTTCATTAATTATTTTTGTTTTATTTCATTTATTTATTTCATTTATTCATT
>NW_015627890.1:336092-336449 GCF_001515625.1 Sinocyclocheilus rhinocerous
ATTTGACAGCGTTACCCGCCACAGCTGATTTTTACCCGCATTTGGCGGGTTGGCGGGTGTTAATTTCAAACCCCTTTTTACATATATATATGTATGTGTGTGTGTGTATACATATATATAATTTTAAGATTAAAAAAAACATGCAAAATACAGTTTCATAGCCATTAAAGGGGTCATATGATGCGATTATACTGATTATAATCAGTAATTATGTCCCCACTGGATGCAACAAATGGCTCATTTGTAATGGGTTTTATTGGTTTTGTCTCGTCCTGCTGGGAGACGGCTTAACAGTATGGTTAGAGGCGTAACATTTCCGTCACACGCTTGAGGTATTCGGCCAATCACAACACACTG
>NW_015627890.1:336544-336648 GCF_001515625.1 Sinocyclocheilus rhinocerous
AGAGGAGAAAACATTATATGGAAAATAATGTGTTTTTTGAACCTTAAACCGCATAAACACATTGCATTACTTGCATTACACAACATAATGTTCTTTTTAGCAAC
>NW_015627890.1:345800-351052 GCF_001515625.1 Sinocyclocheilus rhinocerous
AGGGGCGTAACATTTCCGTCACATGCTTGAGGTATTCGGCCAATCACAACGCACTAGATAGCTGGCCAATTAGAGCACCCTCACTTTTTCAGACCGATGAGCTTTGTAAAAATTAAAGCGTTTGAGAAAGGCGGGGCATAGAGGAGAAACAATAATGTACATTATATGGAAAATAATGTGTTTTTTGAACCTTAAACCGCATAAACACATTGCATTACACCAAATACACAACATAATGTTCTTTTTAGCAACATCATATGATCCCTTTAAAAAACTATTTAATATTTAAACTATATAATAGTCTTTATAAAACACTGTAATCTTGCAGTACCTTTTGTCGTATCTAGCTTAATAACTGAGATGACACTAACAGAGCTTTCTCCCAACATGCTTTTATTTCATTGAGTCTGTCATCTCATCTGGGGCCCGACGGAGTGGCAGAACCGCTCTGTGGTTTGACCCGAATACAGCACAAACAGGAATATGTGAGGCTGGTCTTAAGAACGAGGGAAGATATGTGTTATAGTCATCATCACAGCTTTATGAGCGCTGTAAAAACCTGAACGACCCTTTGATAGCGAGTAAGTCATTTGCAAGGAAGTCATATATTGCATGTAGGTGGACACGTTTTAGCGCAAGGTCAGTCGTTATTTCGTTCTGCCCTCACTACCATACAACAAAACATCTGACAGCGTTCTGAACACCGAAGGCATTTACGCCTCATTTAGGTGACGTGTATTTAACTTGTCATATTGTTTCGGTTAGCGTAATGACAGTGTGTGTATAAAACCTGGTATAAAATGTATTTAAAATACTTCATGGAAGCCAGCCGTTGAAATGAATAGCAGCAGCTGGAAAAGGTTTGTGGATGGGAATGATTTTGTTCCGAAAACACACTCTCTCTCTTTCTCGTTCCCTTTGTTTTCTCTCTCTCTCTCTCAGCCTACTTTTACCTTCTCTCTATTTGTGCAGCTCGCTCGCTCACAGTCTGACGGATAGACCACGGGGAAGTCTACCTTTATTAAACCTTGTTTATATATAACACATGTATTTATATCTCTGTAAACAATGAGCGCACTGTTCAGACTCATAACACACTGAGCTTTATGTCTGATTCAAGTGTTAGAATTCACTTCCAGTGATTTGCAGTAGATGAACGGCCTGTGTGTGTGTCTGTGTCTGTGTGTGTGTGTTATGATGGTCTGTTTTGATATGAAGCAGATCAAAAGCAGAGAGGATTTCTCTGTGTGTTCATATTAGGGTGTTCTTGTTGGGGTGTGCGATATTGAAAAAAAAATTTTTGTTTTTTTGGTGGGATTTTTCGTTAACGATAATTAAATGATATTTTGTGTATTTTTATGCTGGTACCTTGACTGGTTTAGGCCTGTCATGGATAAATAAATATGACACTAAAACCACCAGTAGGTGGCGGCAGGTCCCTGTTTTAAATGAGTGATTCATTGAATCATTCATTCAAACGATTTGTTTAAAACTGCTGATTCATTTAGAAATGTGCAAGTGGAATCTTTATGAATGGATTGTTGAATCATTGACTCAAATGGTTCGTTCGAAAACAGATTCATTCAGGAACGAAACGCTGCAGTGTTACTCTGAGACATGCAAAATGCTCTGATCCAGCTTTGATTGGAACTGGAAAAGCAGACAATATTTTGACTGAAATATAACTCGCTTAATATTAACTGCTTGTTTTTTTAACTGTTGTATAAAATTGAAATCTCATTTGTGATGGCGCCCACGCTAACATTCAGGAAAGTGGCATGCTTGCATGTGTGATGTTACTTAACTAAATCATATCTTATGAATATAAAGAACAAAAGCCTTTACAGAGATATTTTTTGCTTTCATAACTTGAATTATTGAGGCATTTTAACTAACAGGCTTCGTCATGCAGTCAATGCTTTTGGACTCTCAAGATGTGTTTTTGTTTGTTTTTTGCAAAGTAAGTGATACACTCGATCGATGTCAGCTCGCACATCATTACAACAACAATTTTGATATTATCGTAGATGATAAATATCACCCACCCCAGTTCTAGGGTGTTCTGGGTGGTTGCTATGTTTACATACTGACCAAAGTCAAAAGATGTAAGAAGAGCGATAGTTTCAGAATCCTGAATGCTGTGAGCAGATAAACACATTGAGATCGGCACCGATTTATCGGCCAATAATCGGCCGATTGTTTAAAAACAGCGGATGATCAGGGCTAATTATGTCCTGTTAATAAAAAGGGGATGGAAAAACATGTCAGACAGTATCTTGTGTGAAGAACATGTTTCTTGTGTTGACTTAAGGGCTGTCCAAATTAAAGCAATAATAACGCATTAACGCAGCACCTTTAGTTAGCTGTAGTTCAAGCCAGGGTTGCCAGATCCACGGTTTTCCCTTCACCTAACATTATTTTTAACACACCTCTCATCCAATAATCGCGAAGACATTTGTGCTTTGCTACTTCTGATAAGCTTTCAAAACCTGTACATTTTATTTCAAAATTCACATTATAAATGCCGTTTTGACACTCTTTATTATTTTTATATCTAAGAAGAAAAGAAAATTGAATGCTATACTATATATTATGTGCCAAATGATAGGGCTCCTGTATAGTTTACAGCATTAGTTGGGAGAGGTTTTTTTTTCTTCTTAAGAAACCTAAACAGTATCCGTATCGGCAGATATCATTCTGAATAATCGGCTATCGGTATCGGAGGAGAAATTTAGTATTGTGTATCTCTAATTGAGATTGATGTCAGACAAGCTCAGTGTTAATGTGTTTAGTTCATTTTGTATGTGTTATGTCCAGTTGTTTCTGTGACTGATTCTCTGATGTGTGTTTTCTGTTTTCTTGATTTTCTGCAGACGAGAGACGACTTCCTCGGACAAGTGGACGTTCCTCTGCACCAGATCCCTGTGAGTGTTTCTCATCATTATATTTTGTGTGTTTTGTTGAAGCTGCTGACTTGTATTGTCATGAATGTAGGTTAAATGCAGGTGTTATTTTTAGAAGGTCCACCTCATATGTCTTCAGAGACACACTAACATGGCATCGTAAAATAAACCTGGTTTTGGAGGTGCACAGTTGCGCCTCATTATTAGTCACTGTGAACATTATACTCTCTCTATATATATATGCGTGTGTGTGTGTGTGTGTGTGTGTGTGTGTGCTGGCTGAGTGATCATAAACATTAAGACTTAAAAATATCCTTAACAACTTGACTCTTTACCTTGTAGACTATTTTCAGGCTGAAGAAATCAGCCACAAAAAAATAAATAATAATAATAATGCAAAATTAATGCATATATATAGTCTACATAAATAATAAGTAAATATTTATTTATGTATTTAGCAAAACAAATTTTTTTTTACATATATATATTAGGGCTGCACGATTATGACAAAAATCATAATTGTTGATTAATCCTTTGAGATTGTAATTGCGATTATTAATTTACGATTAAATGAATGATGGTTACACCTTTGTTTGAAGCAACTGCATGCTTTATTTTTATATGAAAATAAACAAGCTGAAAACACTAACTGAAAAACTTTTATTGCTTTTCTATAGTATTAAGCCTCAAATGTCAACAATACATCGGATTGGTTTCTCTTTAAATAAAAAGGTAAAAATATGCATGGTATTATAATGTTATACTAAAACTAAAATTAAAACAATGGAAAAACCCTTAAGATAACATGTAGAAAGAAAAAAAAGCATCTTAAGCACGCAGAATAACATAAGTGGACTTTGAACGATTAATTGCCGCTTTGAACGATTATGTAATTGTGGCATCTGTAATTGCGATTAGAAATTCGATTAATTGTGCAGCCGTAATATATGTATATATGTGTGTGTGTGTGTG
Source organism: Sinocyclocheilus rhinocerous (assembly GCF_001515625.1). Taxonomy (NCBI): domain Eukaryota; kingdom Metazoa; phylum Chordata; class Actinopteri; order Cypriniformes; family Cyprinidae; genus Sinocyclocheilus; species Sinocyclocheilus rhinocerous. The sequence goes on from NW_015627890.1 coordinate 349,676, forward strand.
TGTGTGTGTGTGTGCGTGCATTAATTTGATATAAATGCAAAATAAATAATAAATGCAAAATTAACGCATATATAGTAACAGTCTACATAAATAAATATTAAAATAAATATAAATATTTATTTAGGAAAAAATACTACTTTAACGCATATTTATATATATATAAATATATATATATATAAAACAGTAAATAAATTAATATAAAAATAAATATAATTATATTTATTTAGACATATTTAGACTGAGTTGAATTACACAAATAATGGCAATTCTTTTTAGGCAATACACATATGTATATGTAAATGCATAAATATATATATCTTTTTTTATATCCACAGACAGAAAATCTGAACAATGAAAGGCCGTACACTTTCAAGGACTTCCTGTTGCACCCAAGAAGGTTAGCCGGAGATTTTACTGCAGTTTTTACTGCCTGAATACCGGCATGCTTTACTCCCCAAACATGATGGTTTTTAACCTAACACTCACTGACTTAACTCTGTTGTTGTTGTGAGAAGCCCTTCGACCTGCTATGACATCACGTAACTGTGAACTGTTTTCATTTCAAACATGTACATGTCAACACTTCTGATACACTTCAGTGGAGTTTTATGTTTAAAACGATGTTTTTCTGGTAATTTGATGCAGGTCTTTTGTTGATGTGTTTGTTTAACCGTTTCGATACAGTCACAAGTCGAGGGTGAAAGGTCATCTGCGACTGAAGATGACTTACCTGCCCAAAAACAGCGACACGGAGGACGACCCAGCCGAACAGAACGAGAATCTGGATGTAAGAACGATGCACACAAGCACAAGCTTTGGTGACAAACACAGCATTTTCATGTTATAATCACAGAATGTTCTTTAAAAGAACTAGAAAGTGTTAAAGTTGCAGGAGGGAGCTGAAGGATGTTGCTCGTCGTGTTCAGTATCAGTATTCACAATATAATGCGGCTGTATGTATAAAATACAATTGTGACCCTGGAGCACAAAAGCAGTTTTAAGTCGCTGGGGTATATTTGTAGCAATAGCCAAAAAAATATTGTATGGGTCAAAATTATACATTTTTCTTTTATGCCAAAAATCATTAGGATATTAAGTAAAGATCATGTTCCATGAAGATATTTTGTAAATTTCCTACTGTAAATATATCAAAACTTAATTTTTGATTAGTAATATGCATTGCTAAGAACTTCATTTGGACAACTTTAAAGATGATTTTCTCAATATTAGATTTTTTTGCACCCTCAGATTCCAGATATTCAAATAGTTGTATCTCGGCCAATTATTGTCATATCCTAACAAACCATACATCAATGAAAAGCTTATTTATTCAGCTTTCAGACGATAAATGATCTTTAGATGATGAAATCTCAATTT
>NW_015627890.1:351370-355182 GCF_001515625.1 Sinocyclocheilus rhinocerous
TTATGTATAAATCTCAATTTTGAAAAATTGACCCTTATGACTGGTTTTGTGGTCCAGGGTCACAATTGATGATTTCCAGCAGCTTTGAATGTGGCTCATCTGGTCTGATTTGTTTATGAGAAGTACCTTTAGTGATGTCGTTTGCAGCAGCGCCTCCTGCAAGTATTTGTGTTGGATGGAGAGGCAATGAAAGCATTTTATATTCCTCTTCCATCTGCACTTTCTGTCGTGGCCTGTCCTTGAATGAAAAATGCTTTGTTTCCTTAAGCACAATTATGCCGGATTCACAAAGCTTTTCAGACAGGTTTTGACCTTGCGCTGGGTTTTATTTCTGAAAAGAAATGACAGATAGACAGACTTTATATGTCCTTAAAGAGAACATCTGAAATTATGATTCTCAGTTACATTTAATATTTGTGGCAGCTGCATTTATTTGTATTTGATTCTGTTGTTAAATTTAATGTGAATGAAGTTTACTTATACAAACATCACTATTACTATTGTTATATTTGTTTTTAGTAAATCAAATATAATTTTTTTACTTTTACTGAGAAACAAGATAATGTAAAGATATTACCTTTAAAGTCAGGGTTTTTATTTGATTTATTATTTTATTTTATTTAGGTTTTTTTAGGTTGGCATGGATTTCAGATGTTTCATTTTTTCATCAGTGTTTTATTTTATTTTATTATTTTAATTTGTTTTATTATTATTTTAATATTCTATTATTTTAGGTTGACATTGACCTCAGATGCCTTATTTTATTTATTTTATTTTATTTTATTTTATTATCTAGGGTTATTATAGTTAACTAAAAGTAAAAAAAATAAAGAATAAAACATTTTAAAACATAAAATAACTTAAACTTATTTTAGTTCAACTAGTTCCCATGGAAACATTTATAATTTTCATGTAGTTTAACCTGATGCACTAAATTAACTCAAATTTAAACTGAAAGAAAAAATAATAAAAACTACATAGACATATAAACTAATAAAAATCACTAAAATGCACAATAAATTACTAAAACTTTAACAAAAATGAAAGATAATATAAAAATATAAATATAAAATAAATATAAATATAAAAAACGAATTCAAACTATTAATAAAAACTCCAATAGAATCTCATTGATACTAAAATAACTAGTGACCAGTATTTAAATTGGGTCACTAAGCTACCATTCAGAACACATTAGCAACCACATATCAAAGCCCTAGCAATGATCTCGAACATCCTAGCATGATGGCAGTGAGTTTTACACGTGAAAACACCACTAAAAATGAGGTTTTGTTCTTTTTTTATTTTTTTAACTAGCATCGCGTGTTATCAGGTTTCCAAACAAAAGAAACAAAGCCCTCGGCAAACTAATGACATTTGTTTTGTGCATAAACAAATGTGTTATACTTATACACAATAACTTTAATATAGAACCAGCAGAGTCACTGTGTACTTTTCCAGCCGCTCTCATTGTACGAGTGCCGTGTCGGCTTCAGAAATACAGGCGTGATTTCAGACGTCCAAAACTCGCTCAGAAGTGCTGCCAACACCAGATTAAATGGAGATGAATCGTTCCTGAATTCACAGTCCTGGTCACGTCGGTCCAGGTTGCTCCAGAGCGGCTGTTACATGAAATTTGCGTACCGTAAAGTCACTTAGTTACCAGCCATTGAACTACTTTTCATGCAAAGTACCATTTGATCATACCAACAAATATGATTTTCCAATAGAATTGCATGCAAGAAAAGTAACAGCCCTGTGTGTTAATGCTCTGCTCATTTCTGTCTCGTAGCCTGGTTGGGAGTTTTTGGAGCCTCATGAATTATGCAGTCCTCACCCTCCTCACCAGCTGCCTGCGCTGCCCCCTGGCTGGGAGGAGAGGCAGGACAACCTGGGACGAACCTACTACGTTAACCACGAGAGCAGGACCACCCAGTGGCACAGACCCACCATCCAGTAATGATCTCCTACTTTAAACAAACACACACACGATCAACACACGTTAGAAACATGCATACACAAAACCTACGACATTCACAAGACCAATACGCTATGTAAATATTTGCATTGATCTTTTTCGTTCATTCCATTTGGCGCATGGTTTTATTCAAAGTGACAAGATTTTTAATGAAGTAATGACAGTTTTTTTTTTTTTTATCAAAGATAACATTTTTATAGTTTCTATTTGTTATTTTATATAGTTTATTTATTTACTTTTTCTAGTTTTCGCTTGTTTCTTGCCATTAATATAGCTGTGGTAGCTGGCATGATGCTAAATAATAATCAATCAATCATTCATATTCAAAATGACGCGACCCCGTGACCTTGGTGTTGCTAGGGTCATGCTTGACTATCTGAATCACATTGTGTACTATAATTACTGTTAAATCGGTTTTTAGTACATCAAATATTCATTTTGCACTTTGACTGAGAAACAAAAGGCCATTAAGACTTTACCTTTTAAAAGGTCAGTATTTTATTTAGTTTTATTTTATTTAGTTTTATTTAGTTTAGTTTTATTTTTATTCTATTCTATTTTGCTTTTTAGATTTATTTTATCTTTATTTTTCGTATTTTATTTAGTTTTTTTATTTTATTTTATTTTACTTTGTTTTATTTTAATTAATTTTTTTTTCTTTCACTGTATATGTATTGTTTCATTGTGTTTTATTTTTGTTTGTTTTCAAATTTATTTTGTATTTATTTTTAGTATTTTGTTTTGTTAATTAATTTTATTTTACTTAGTTTTATTTTTATTTTTATTTTTTGTTTCTTTTTCACCTTTCACTCTGTATATTTTTATATATATGCAAGATTTATATATATAAATCATAAAAAAAGGTCAGGAGTTTTCATAACCAGGGTATAAACAAATCAATCAGAGCCACTAAATATGGTTTTTGTGACATCATGTGTTTGTTTTTTGTAGAGTTTTATTGTGTTTTTAGATTGATTTTATTTTATATATTTTTTTGTATTTTATTATGTTGTTATTTTATTTTATTTTATTTCGTTTTAATTAAATTTTAGTTTACTTTAATTTTTTTTTTTTTTTTTTTTTTTTTAAAACAACCCAGGAGTTTTTATAACCAGGATATAAACAAATCATTTAGAACCTCTAAATACAGTTTTTTGTAACATCGTGTATTTGTTTTCTATAGTTTTTAAGGAAACAATCAGCAGGCCATTACTCCCTACACAAAAGTCTGTTGAAGTCAATCATCCTGTTATACTTAAGACATGCTTCTTATTTCCTTCCTCTGCTCTCTGCTGGTCAGTGGCACCCTCACCTGCTTCATTTGAGTCTTTCTGAGCACTGAAGTGTGTGTTTTGTCCTGATTTACAGGGACAGTCAAAGAGACAATGAACAGAGACAGGATACACACAGCGAGTCACAGCGGGCATTCCTCACACGCAGACAAATATCAGAACACAACGAGAACCACGAGCGCAGAGAGTCACCTGAGGTACTCGCGCACACACACACACACACACACTTTCTTCGAAACTCCCTGACAAAGGACACACTTTCACATCTGTGTGTGTGTGTGTGTGTTCTGTAGAGCTGGGAGATCATAACGGCAGATGAGACCACGCTTTATAACAGCCACAGCGAGCGCTCGCCGCCGCCCCCCCACTCCCCGATAGAGTTTACGGGATTCTGTGAGGAGTTCAACAGACTGCAGACCGGAAACGACAGACGCACGTCCCTCACGGTCAGTCCACACACACACACACACACACACACACACACTCACACTCACACACACACACACCCACACACACACACACACACACACTCACACTCACAC
>NW_015627890.1:355640-371853 GCF_001515625.1 Sinocyclocheilus rhinocerous
ACACACACACACACACACACACACACACACACTCATGAATGAATGAGACCGATGGAGTCTTTGACAAGTAAATAAAATAAAGAAATCAATGCTTTTATTCATCAAGGATGCATTCAATTGATCAAAAGTGACAGTAAAGACATTTATAATGTTACAAAAGATTTCCATTTCAATAAAACGCTGTTCTTTTGAAATTTCTGTTCATCAAAGAAACCTAAATATTTAAATATATCACGGTTTCCACAAAAATATTCGGCTGCGCAACTGTTTTCAACATTGATAATAATCAGAAATGTTTTTTGAGCAGCAAATCAGCATATGAGAATGATTTCTGAAGATCATGTGACACTGAAGACTGGAGTAATGATGCTGAAAATACAGCTGCGCATCACAGAAATAAATGACAGTTTAGTATATATTCACATCGAATACAGCTATTTTAAATTGTAATAATATTTCATAATTTTTACTGTTATTTTAAATAAAGGCAGCTATAGTGAGCAGAAGAGACTATTAAAAACATTGAAAAAATCTTTCCAACCCCAAACTTGTAAGTGACACAAGCAATTCAAATCAAAGTCATTCTAATGATCTAACTTCTTACAGACATTTATGTAAGATCCCAAATTTATGTGGCGACATACAAGAAATAAATATTCCTCACATCAAGCCACTGATACGATCACAATGTGTCTTGATGTTTTTGTGACGGGTGCAAAATACTGATTCATGTGATTGATTTATGATGCTCCAAGTGACACATTGATGAGTTCAACATTGACTATATTCATAATTCATCATAACCTCAGAACCTTTGTCCTTCCACTAGTATATCCGACATTTAAACTAAGATTAATAGCTGACCTTTATGAGTTCTGTGCAGTAATATACCGTTTTGGGAATTTTAGCAGAACACCGTATTGACCAATCAGCATCCAAATGGAACATGAATATGTTGCAACTTGTTACATTGTTACATTTAAAGCTAGTAGTATAAACAATATGTAACACAACAGAGTGTGTAGTTGCATCTCAGATTGTGTTTTTATCAGCCGCAGGGTCACGGCAGCCGCAGAGGAAGTGGACAGACCCTGACGGTGGAAGAGCATCCTGTTCACCCCGTGGTGAGAGCATTAAAACATTCATAAATATCTCCGTATGTTCGAGTCCAGACCGAGCGCTCGCCGTGTGCTCCAGTTTCAGTGTTTCTCAGTCTCTCAGCACATGATGTGTAATCTTAGCTGCCCCAGATTTCCCAGCATGCCCTGAACCTCGCAATACATCACCTCAGCTGCAGCTCGGCTCACATCTGCTCCCAGAGGACATTGTGTTTGAGAGGCGAACTGCTAACTGATGGCTATTTATGAACCGAAACGGACGATCTGTAATGGATTGTTTCCGTGTTTCGCTCTCCTCATTTCACCCCCTCTCTGCATTTCGTTGCTCACTTTATCGGTTTCTGTTCTTCCCTGTAGTTATTACCCACGTCTGCCGGGCTGCCTCCGGGATGGGAGGAAAAGCAGGACAGTAAAGGGAGAATGTATTACGTCAATCACAACAGCAGGATGACAACCTGGACACAGCCTCTCATTCAGGTACGTCTCAGTCCTGGTTGAATACTTCTCTTTCTGGAGAAAGCTCCATCAACAGCGTTTGTGGTAGTGCTGCACGGTTCAAGGGGAAAAATATAAAAAAGTAATTTTTTTTTATCTGATTAAAACCACAAGTTGCTATATCAAATGTGATTGATTATTTATTTATAACTTGTTTGTCGGGCTGCACAATATAACAACAACGTACATACATTTATTTATTTATTTATTTATGCATGCTACAGGTTTGCTCTACTTGTTTGTAGGGCTGCACAATTTGGCCAAAAATGTTGTGATTTTACTTATCAGTATAAATAATAATAACAATAATTATAATTATAATAATAATAATAGTAATTATTATTATTGTTATAATAATAACAATTATTATTATTATTATCATAATAGCTACAGGTTTGCTGTGCTTGTTTGTACTTCCGCACAATTTGACCAATAATAACTTGTTATTATTATTATTAAATTGCTATGATTTTTACTATTACTAAACACAAATATTAAATGAAATAAGAAATACTGTTGTAATATTTAATTGTAAAAACATAAGAAAAATCATGTAATAATTAATAATAACAATAATAATAATTTAATTTTACAGTTCAGCTTTTTGTGGCTTTCCTAATTTCTTTATTTTCAACTGTTAAACCAGAGTGCAGTCCTAATTTGTGGCATAATACGGCGGAATATTTCTCTGACTGATCTCTCAAACCCCTGACCTTTGACCTGTGTATTTCAGCTCATACAGCCGCCCTCTGAGGCATCAGCAGCAGCGGTGGCAGGCGGAGTCATGTCTCTCTCCCAGAATCCCACGGGCTATGCTCCGCCGCTGCTCTCCCCGGATGTGTCGCCGCAGCACACACACGCTCACACGCCCGAGCACGCGGGACTGATGCCGGCCGGATGGGAGGTGCGCAGCGCTCCAAACGGACGCCCCTTTTTCATAGACCACAACACTAAGACCACCACATGGGTAAGACAGACACAAACAAGACATGAGGCTGTTTCATGGTAATAGCATGGTATATTACTACAATAAGTGTTTGTTTTGCTTTTCCTGTGCGTTGTTTGATTGCACCATTGTTCACTCTGAAATGTACTTCCTGTGTTTGCCATCCTGTTTCCTGTTCCATCACAGGACGACCCCTGGCTGAAGGTTCCCGTGCACGTGAGGAGGAGAGTCTCCCTTGACCCCACTGACCTCGGCCCACTGCCGGTAAGACGGATGATGTCATAATCAGAGGATGAGGTCATGTGCTTAATATGATTTTATTGATGTGGTGTTCAGGACAGGTTGAAAAGGGGTGTGTGTGTGTGTGTGTGTGTGTGTGTGTGTGTTGTCTCCTATAGCCTGGTTGGGAGGAGCGAGTACATAGTGACGGCAGAATCTTCTACATCGATCACAGTAAGTGGCACATTCATAAGCATGCCAATTCAAAAAACTTCTAGGAATCTGTAACAGATATGTACAAATCTTTTTTTTTAATTGTTACATTTATATATTAATATAATATTACATATATTAAAATATTAAATATTATATTATATTCTATTTATAATATAATATTTTTACAAATATTTTATTTATACCGATTTTTATTTTATTTTTGTTTTGCTTTTTTAGATACAAAAACCACACAGTGGGAAGATCCAAGGCTACAGAATTCAGCCATCACTGGTCCAGTAAGTGGTTTTCTGTTTCTGTTAAAGGTCCTGACTGAGCCAACAGACACGGCCATTAATGGATCATATTGAGAGAGACTGCTGAAACGCACAATGATCTTTGCCATATCTTGTTTCTAAAAGTGTTCTGAGCCTGAAACCCTGTACATTTCTTCCCATTGGTTTCCTGTAAGGAGTTTGTGTGTCACAAGGGGAAGGGGAGGTTATATTTGTCCAGGATGAGTTGAATGATCTCTGTCGGGTCAGGAGCGCTCAGCATCTGATAAGAGCTCATGGATTATTGGCGAACTGATTGTGTTCTGCTTTATTTCAGGCCGTGCCTTACTCCAGAGACTATAAACAGAAGTATGAGTACTTCCGGAAGAAACTCAAGAAACCGGTACGTCACTGTCCTTTTCAGGCTTTTTGGTTTTTCCTGTCCCATTCAGATCTCAACATCTAGGCCAACTAAGTTGGGGTTTATGGAAGAGCAGCAATTAATTTTAACCCAGTTTGTTCGAGTCGCCACAGTTATCACAATAATAATAATTATCTCTTTTAGCTACAGGTTTGCTGTGCTTGTTTGTACAGCCACACAATTTGGCCAAAAATGTTGAATTTTATATATCAGTATGGCATAATAACAACAAAATATTTTATTTTACAGTCAAACTTTTTATGGCTTTCCTCAAATTAATGCAATTTTAAGATCTAAAAGATCTAGTACAAAGTGGCTTTTGATGTGGATTTTGAATTAGTTGAATTAATAAATAACTGCAGAACATCCTAAAGCAGACACCTTTCTTCAGTAGTGCCATATAGACTTGATTTCATGACTTTAAAGGCAACATTAAATCAAAAATGACCCTGTTTATGCTCTTAATAAACATTCCTGGTCTTATTTAGCACAATTCATCAATGCACATGATTTTAAAGACATGCATTGTTTGTTTTCATAATCTGTCATGAAAACATATAAAATTTTTCTTGCCCCTGAATCAGCTTTTCTTCTGAGCGGGCTGGGAATTATAATATCAACTAATAATTTAATCACCTAACATGTTTGATCCAGTCAAATCCTGATGGATAAGTAAATCTCAAATCAAAATCAATCTTTCCTACGCTCTCCAGGCCGACATCCCGAACCGCTTTGAGCTGAATGTGAGACGTAACGCCGTTCTGGAGGACTCGTACCGGCGCATTCTGTCCGTCAAACGCGCTGACCTTCTGAAGGCCCGCCTCTGGGTGGAGTTTGAGGGGGAGAAGGGGCTGGACTATGGGGGCGTGGCCAGGGAATGGTTCTTCCTGATCTCCAAGGAAATGTTCAACCCGTATTATGGGCTGTTTGAGTATTCTGCCACGTGAGTGATGCCGCTTTTATATTCACTTCACCTTCACTTCACTCTAGTGTGTTGTGCTAGATAAGAACATTGTACAATCGATCAGAAATTAGATTTTAAACAGTGCCATGTGAATGTTGCAGGGATAACTACACCCTACAGATCAACCCCAACTCAGGTCTGTGTAATGAGGACCACCTGTCCTATTTTAAGTTCATCGGCCGGGTGGCTGGGATGGCCGTTTATCACGGGAAGCTGTTGGATGGTGAGTAACCTGTCAAGACCAATATAAATACCCACAACTCATATTCACAGTATTTGACTTTGGCTGTGGACACACTGCACGCATGCGGACTCATTTTCTAAAGACAACCAATGTCTAAATGTAACAAAACATTGTATACATGTTGCTCTTAAATGGTTCTGTTGTATTCGTCTGCACAGCATTCTTCATCCGGCCCTTTTACAAGATGATGCTGCAGAAGCCAATCACGTTACAGGACATGGAGTCAGTGGTGAGTGACAGGCACACCTCAACCAATCAGCATCAGCTCTAAATTACACTGTTGTGCTTTTTCAGAGAGAACAGTGGCTATAGCATATGATCATTCCACTCATACTTAATAGTGCCTGCTAAATGGCATACTACTTCTGCAGTATGTTATTGTTATTATTCTGGTTTATTTGACAGGGACAATGCACATCAATAATACATAAATGTACAATGTGCCAGAATTAGCCAGAAGGCTGTTTAACATCTGCAGTCCCTGGACTGATGGTAAAATTGTCACCCTAAAATATAAAAGAAATAATCTATACATAATGCATACATGCTCTAAACTACTTAATTTATGCTATACCTAAAAATGTATAATGTGCACAGTGAATATTTATTTATTTTTATGTATATATATTTTTTTTTTGCTTTAAATGCTTGGAGGACCTACTGCATACACCAAATATTTTATTGTGCAGTATATGTCTATGTATCCCACAATGCAATGTGCTCAAATTGTCATTTTTACACAAAAATTTGATTAAAATTTTAAATATTAAATTTATTTTATAAATAAATTTAATTAAATGTGTAATCGAGTGATATTTTTGCTGAGATCACCACTGGCGACTATATAAATGTACATGTTATGATTTAAAAATTTGCATGTAATGCCTTTTTTCCTGCTTGTTTTGCGATCACGTCTTTTGTTATGTTGACGTAATAAACGATGCGCATCAAAGTTTAAGCCAGCGTTGACGGCACACCAGTTGTGGCAGCGTGAGAGAGATTGAAAATGACGTGCAGAAAAGCAGGGTCCGTTTCGTGCACAACTTGAACAAACTACAACAGGTAAAGCTCTCAGCTGTGTGGACATTAAAGGGGTCATATGATGCGATTTCAAGTTTTCCTTTCTCTTTGGAGTGTTACAAGCTGATTGTGCATAGATAAGATCCCTGAAGTTGCAAAGACGCATCATATGACCCCTTTAACAGTATCGTTAACGGCTCTCGTTTATAATCGATACTGATATGGCTTCTTCTTATCAAGATCTTTAGTCTATATGCTGTGTTCTGTTAATGCGTGAACTTCATATTATTATCCAATAATCGCTATAAGCTTTGTGCTCTGTTACCTTTTAATAAACAAAGTATCAGCTTTAAAACTCTGCCAAATTCATAACGAAATTCAAACAATAAATAGCTTTAGCGCATCAGTTCAAGCGGCACGTGAACCCATCATATCTTTCTCTTTACTACTATAGTATGAAATAAACATGAATGCACATCAGAAGGTATTTTATGAGATACAGTACAGCTTACTGAAATGTCTCATGTAATCGCTCATTCAGCGTTTCAGACTGGGGAAAACATGTAAAGCTTGTAAACAATTCCACGTAACAATCATTTACCTCAGAATAACCATTCGGCGTCCGTAAGCTCATCAGTCCGCTAGAAAAATAACTATAAAGAGGAAAATTTATTTACTTAACCTGTTGTCTACATAAGAAAGAATGCAAGGAGCTAAAGATAAAATTCAACACCTCCTAAATAACTGCATGTTACTAATGAAGAAAAACAGACTGGATGTGTGCAAGACATATGAGAGCATTTATAAGATGCATTGAGGAGGAGCCCAAACAACACTCAAGGGTTCAGTGATGCTGATGTAGTTATGAGCCCTGATATTGGCACAGATTCTGTGTAATAAACAATTCTTTGAAACTGTATATAGGCCTGTCGAAATAATCAATATATCAATTTATCGCACAATATATGTACATGACTTCAATAATTTTTGGTGACGCAACATATCGCCCATTATATTTACTTAAAAATTAATGTCACCATGTTTTGTACATTCCACTTGCGCCAGTGTCTTTTGCAGCTTCTCGTACATAACGTGGTGTAGTCATGAGGTGCTAGTTCAAATTTAACAAATGCTTCTACAAAAAAGTTTCATCAAGTTTTGTGTTTTTCAGCAATAGTGTGCACCCTTAATTTACAGAGAAAAGAAGGGCAGGGAAAATCAGTATGGAAAAATCTCCAGACAAGTTTTTTGTGCATTTTTCTTTTTTCTACTTGTTACTTTGCACTTTTTGTTTAAAAATTTTTATTTACTATTTACTCAGATTTTCTAAGGTATGTAATATTTTGATACTTAATTTCCATGATCTAAATATTCTTAAAAATTAAAAGTTTGTTGTCATTTGGAAGTGTGTAGGCCTTCTTGCATTATTATGCTGTTACATTATGATTATATATTCAGTGGCATAAAATGGTTTTTAAAATGACAATAATATCGCTTATCGCAATTATTTCTGGGGCAATATATCGCACAACAAAAAGTTGTTATCGTGACAGGCCTAACTGTATATAGTTCTCAAGTTGGAAAAGACGTTTAGTTCCCACTTTAAGTGAACCATAGTTCCTACGACATCTACAAGATGGATTAAAATGCTAATAAAGACAAGAAAAGATGAGACATAATAATAATGTTTATTTTATATAGCGCCTTTCTGCAAAATCAAGGTCGCTTTCAGATCAATCAGTTAGAGATCAGAGAAACAAGAAAGGAAAAGATATGTTTTAAGGTGGGTTTTGAAATCCTGTAATGAAGAAAGATCACGAATGTGGCAGAGATACAAAACGCTCGTCCATCAAACGATGCTAACCTGTGGCGTGGAATTAACAGTAGACCAGTATCTGAAGAGCGTAGTGTGCGAACTGGGGAGTAAGTATGAATGAGATCAGAAATATATGGGGGGGCGAAACCATGAAGTGCTTTGAAGGTGATGAGGAGAATCTTGTATTGAATACGAAAACGAACGGGTAGCCAATGAAGTCTGTGTAGGATGGGAGTAATGTGAGAAGATTTCTTTGAAAAAGTGAGAACTCTAGCTGCAGAGTAAAAAGTGAGAACCCTAGCTGCAGATTTCTGGATATATTGGAGCTTATTTAATGTTGTGTTTGGTAGACCATAGAAAAGAGAATTACAGTAGTCGAGTCGAGAAGTAATGAAGGCATGAACCAGTGTCTCAGCATCATAGATATTTAAGAAGGGATGTAAACGAGCGATATTACGGAGGTCAAAGAAGGCAGATTTAGTGAGTGAAGAAATGTGAGGTAGGAAGGAGAGAGAGGAGTCAAAGATTATACCCAGGTTTTTAACGGAGGTGGAAGGTCGAACCAAGATCCCAGCAATGTTAACATTGTCAGCACAGAAAAGAGCAACATTTTTTGGTGAACCGACAAGTTAGTAGATCTGTTTTATCAGTGTTGAGTTTGAGAAAGTTACTGGTCATCCAAGCTTTTATATTATTAATACAAGCTGATAATGGAGTTGGTGGGAAAGGGAGAGTTGTATTGAGAACTGATATAGAGCTGGGTGTCATCTGCATAGCAAGTTGGAGCCGTGATGACGGATAATGTTACCTAAAGGGAGCATATAGATGATGAAGAGTAAAGGCCCAAGAACCGAACCTTGAGGAACACCGTGAGAGACAGGAGCAGTAGAGGACTTAGACATAAACACATGACAGGATGACTGAAATGTTAAAGTGTTAAAAAATATGAATGAATAAATTAATTAATTATTCTGTGGTACTTAAAAAAATTATTTGGTGCCTAATTTTGTTTCTTATAGGAGCCAATGGCTCCTTAATTGATTTTTTTTGTCTGGAGCCCTATATATATATATATAAATATATATATGACAGTGCTTTATAGCGCTTGCTTTTACCCCTTCCTAAATGTTCCTAAAGGTTGTAGAAGTGCACTACAGAAACATAGTCGCTCTTATTTATTTTGATCGAATTTATTTTATTTATTTAGTATTTTTATATTATTTACATAAATATATATTACGTATTATTCTTTTTTTATACAGATTTTTTAAATCTAATTGAGTTTATCATTTCAGTTATATTTAAACTTAAAGGAAACCCACTGTTAAAAAGACAATTTCTATAAAAAATACACTATACAATGTGTACAGCATAGTAGTATTTCATAAAAAAAAAAAGTCATTGCTTCTAGGTAATAAGTAAGAAGTATAAGTTATATTTTAACATAGTGAGTGCTGTTAACACTAATGATGTGCCTAATGTCCCATGGAGCTTTAGTTTAGTATCACACACTGTTTCTGGTCGTGTTATTTCAGGACAGCGAGTACTTCAACTCCCTCCGATGGATCTTGGAGAACGACCCCACAGATCTGGACCTCAGGTTCACCATCGACGAGGAGCTCTTTGGACAGGTGATCTATTCTGCGCTAAAAGTAGTCCATGCAACTTTATAGTCCAAGACTTCTGAAAGCATACAGCAGCTTTGTGTAAGGAACGGACCGATGTTTAGGTCATTAAAAAATTTAAAACATTTCAGGTTAACTATTCTTTTAAAAGACCCCAAAGATATGATTTGTGTAGGTAAATATATTCTGATATTGATCCGATCTCTTCCACAGACGCACCAGCATGAGCTGAAACCAGGAGGTGCTGATATTGTGGTCAATGACGCCAACAAAAAGGAGTATATTCAGTATGTTTTACCGCCCTCTAGTGGCACATAGACAAACCACAACACATCTGACAAGTGAATATCACTGTTTTCTTATGGGACAGGCTTCAAGATGTAATACTATGTCCTGTGGTGTTTCTTTGCAGTCTGGTGATGCAGTGGAGGTTTGTAGATCGGATCCAGAGACAGATGACGGCCTTCAAGGAGGTACAGATCCTCGTTCAGTCACTTTGGGTCACTGCCGCCCACCCAGAGTTTGACTGACTTGTGTTTTATCTGCAGGGTTTCTATGAGCTGATTCCTCAGGACCTGATCAAGATCTTTGATGAAAACGAGCTGGAGGTGAGACACCGTATGAGACTTTTGATGGTGCGTAGCTTGATTCATGTGAGCTCTCAGAACCTGAGCGTCTCTGTGTTCCTCAGCTGTTGATGTGTGGCTTAGGAGACGTGGACGTCAACGACTGGAGAGAAAACACCAAATATAAAAATGGCTACAACCCAAATCACCCCGCCATCATCTGGTTCTGGAAGGTCAGATTTGATTGTTTTTGTTTTGTTTTGTTTTTTATTAAGTCAAATCACATAAACTTTTGTACTTTTGCAACTTTTTAAGGTTATTTATTTGTTTTATTTATTATAAGTTTTTATTTAAATTTTATCTTTCATCTACTATTTATTTATTTTTATTTGTTTTGTAAATTTGTTTTATTTATTTTTATTTTATTTTCAGTTAGATTTAAATTTCAAGGAAATCCACTGTCAAAAAGACATTAAAAAAAAAAAAAGTTCAATAAATGCATAATGTTTCTAAAGTCTTCGACTAAATGTGATATAATAATCGTAATCATGAAATAACCATGATCACATTTATGTATATAAATCAGTATATAAATTTATGTATATACATTATAAATAATTTATTTAATTGGTTTTTTTCCCCCTCCAGTTGAATTATATTTGATATTCAGGGATGTCCACTGTCAAAAAGACATTTAAAAAAAAAAAGTTCAATAAATGCATGATGTTTATGAAGTCTGTGAGTAATCACGATCTGCAGGGTTTCTATGAGCTGATTCCTCAGGACCTGATCAAGATCTTTGATGGAAACGAGCTGGAGGTAAGACACCGTGTGAGACTTTTGATGGTGCGTAGCTTGATTCATGTGAGCTCTCAGAACCTGAGCGTCTCTGTGTTCCTCAGCTGTTGATGTGTGGCTTAGGAGACGTGGACGTCAACGACTGGAGAGAAAACACCAAATATAAAAATGGCTACAACCCAAATCACCCCGCCATCATCTGGTTCTGGAAGGTCAGATTTGATTGTTTTTGTTTTGTTTTGTTTTTTATTAAGTCAAATCACATAAACTTTTGTACTTTTGCAACTTTTTAAGGTTAAACTTAAGTCTTATAAATAGGGCTGGGTGATTAATATAATTATTTCAATTACATTTTTGGCTTTGAGCTGAAACAATTATTGTGCCACATTCAGTTTTGTCTGGTTTTGCTCTTGTTTTGCCTTTTTTGTTATAAATTCAGCACGTCCCTTTCCCATACAGCAGTACACTTTCACCCTTCCTTAAATGTCTAGTACTTTTCAGTAGCTTGTAGAATTGCACTAAAACAAAATAGTTGCTCTTTATTTTTAACAAATGTATTTATTTATTTATTTTATATATATTTTTTAATTTATTTAAATATATAATACATTTTATTTGTTTTATTTATTATAAGTTTTTATTTAAATTTTATCTTTCATCTACTATTTATTTATTTTTATTTGTTTTGTAAATTTGTTTTATTTATTTTTATTTTATTTTCAGTTAGATTTAAATTTCAAGGAAATCCACTGTCAAAAAGACATAAAAAAAAAAAAAAGTTCAATAAATGCATAATGTTTCTAAAGTCTTCGACTAAATGTGATATAATAATCGTAATCATGAAATAACCATGATCACATTTATGTATATAAATCAGTATATAAATTTATGTATATACATTATAAATAATTTATTTAATTGGTTTTTTTCCCCCTCCAGTTGAATTATATTTGATATTCAGGGATGTCCACTGTCAAAAAGACATTTAAAAAAAAAAAGTTCAATAAATGCATGATGTTTATGAAGTCTGTGAGTAATCACGAAATAACCGTAATCTTAGTATTGAACAAACAAAATAATTGTGATTCTGACTTTTGCCATAAATGAGCAATAACAGTGATTTTTATCAGGATCGATTAAGTGTTGTTGTTGTGCATAGCAAGTTCCTAACCCCCCCCCTTAATCATGGTAAAATCGCTGTAACGCACAGCTTTAACGCTTTAATAAGATGACACTCACTGCATTACTATTGCACCACGCTTACATTTATTATTACTGATAATCAGAATGAATTGATTTGATGTAGCAGCTCATTGTTGATGGTATTTCAGACGGTGTTGCTGATGGATGCAGAAAAGCGAATCCGTTTGCTGCAGTTTGTGACGGGAACATCCCGTGTACCAATGAACGGCTTCGCTGAGCTCTACGGTAAGCCCCTCCCCCCCAAAATCACAATGCTCATTAATATTAATGTTTGTGCTGGCTTCTTCATTTAATGGCTTTTCAGTTTGTTCGGTAAAGTGCAATGCTGTGTTTCTCTGATTGATCAGGATCCAACGGGCCGCAGTTGTTCACTATTGAACAGTGGGGCACGCGGGACAAACTGCCCCGAGCGCACACCTGGTGAGAGATCTGTGTGTCTGTCTGTCTGTCTACCTGTCTGTCTCTCCGGTCTCATTCATGCGTCTCTCCATCAGTTTCAACCGCTTGGATCTCCCTCCGTACGAGACGTTCGAGGAGCTCCGTGAGAAGCTGCACATGGCCATCGAAAACGCTCAGGGCTTTGATGGTGTGGATTAGACTCCGGCTGCCACGGCGACAGCATCACGACTCTCCTGTGTTTAAAGCGGGCGGCACATGTGTGCATGCGGCTCTACGGGAAACAAGGTCGAGCGGCGAGACGATCCGGCGAACACGGTGTTATAAAATCACAAATCTGTATGTTTATGATGTTTACAGAATAAGGTTTTGTAATGTACTCCTGCTGCATACAGCTCTACGTACAAGATTTCTAAACATCTATAGATTTGATCATATCTATGCATTTGAGCATAATTAAGGAATTGTATATTTCTAATATGAGCTTTTAAGTCACGCATTATGGATGTGCACTGTTTGGCTAATGAGATTTCCCAAAATGCACAATATGAGACCATTAATTTTTTTGCCGATCTGTACAAAAAATGTCCTTTTTTTGTTTGTTTTTGAGTTGAAATTCAAAGGTATCCAGGCATCATTGTTTGTACTATTGCTCTTAATCATGACTTTTTCTCACTTTGACTTTGTTTACAGGTTTTTTTGTTTACAGATAGCCCACTTTTGAAAACCATATGCTTATTAAAATCATTTTTTGTACAGCTTGTGAAGGTTGAAGCACTTTTCTAAAAACAAACGTTTCAAGTCTTACTATGTATAGATCACCTCAGTCAAGCTGCATTGTGACAAATCATTGCTTCGTATCATTTACTAAATGTTTACAGATTAAATATTGCTTAAAGTAAGCACATTTTGTCTCGCAAGAAACGTATCGGACTGTTAAATAACTTTGCCTTCATTTTGTAATATGAAACTATTTGATTCTGTGTGCTGACGAGCAACTTTTAATGAAGAAACACTTTTATTGTGGATACTGTTGTATAATTAGACACTATTATATGAACGGCCACTGCATTTCTACAAAGGTTTTTGGCACAGATGAGAGTGAGTTTCAGAAAGGGTTTTCTATCAGAGATTTATGAGCAAACATGTCTTTCATTTTATTGTAAATTGTGCTGATTTTAATTGTCACGCCGATCTTTATGGCTACGTGTTTTTGGAAAATTAATAAAATGAAAACGACTCTTCCGATATGATGTCTTCATTGAGGTTTATGTGGTCTTTATTTGCAGTACATACTAATACAAGTCTTTAATTGTTATTAGTAAAGCAGCTGTCATAAAGCATATTTATTATAACATATATAAGCAACTTTTACAGGAAACGCCCGCAAGTGAACAGAAGAAGGTTCCTGAAGATGTTTAAGAAAGAAAGGAAACCGACTCTGGGGAAGCACATCTCTTGGAAAGTTACATAATTTAATACTTATTATTATACAAATGGTATTGAATTATATTTATTTTTTATATATCTATTTATATTTGTGTTTTTTATATGTATTATTATTATTATTATACAAATGGAATCAAATGTTTTATTTATTATTTTTATTATTATTGAATTATAACATTATACAAATAAAATGTTTGTTTACATATATATATATATATATATATATATAGGTATTTTTTATATTATTATTATTTTTATACTAACTAATATTTTATTTATATTTAATCATTATTATAAAACGGATAGTTCCGGTCCTTGATTCTGATTGGTTGAGCCGCGTTCAAAGCTGTTGTAAATTACTCTACAAACATACACCTTTGTTTACTTCTGTGCACTTTGTGGCAACCATAACTGTTTCTGAGGAACTACATTGTTTGGTGGAAGAATACTGTATTTATTAATATCATTACACTTTATTTGCTCCGTTTTATTTTGTGAGACCTAACTACGTATATGGAATAACCGTTTTCCGCTTCGCGTCGTGCCTAACAACGCCCCTTAGCTGTTATAAATTCACTGTAACCCACGGCTTCTTGGGGCTTATTGCGTTATTATGATACAAATAGTATTGCATGTTTGTTATTTGTATATTTATTGTTATTGTGATGCAGTTCTCTAATCGTCCACTGGGCCGCAGTAACTAACAGCGCAGGGGAGACTCGGACGCGTCACTGCTGCTTTCTACCAAAAGGGGGCGCAATATCGATGTAAACTTTTAGGACGCTTGTGGTGTTGTGGTATAATTCTTTATTGATCTAATAATTAGATAAAGCCTGTATATACTTTTTTTGCGGGAACTATACCTTTACTTTGCATAAATTACTGGAGTTAATCACATTAAAATGTATATAAAAATATACTGTTAAAGTAGTAAAATCCTCAGAGCTGTGCAGAGTGAGTTTACAGCAGGAGTGAGTGGCAATGCTGTTGTTTCCCCCTTTTCTCTCCCATCCCCCTTTATGCCCACGTGCTGCTGCCCCACAATCCTTCAGAGGTCAGCCGACGGGTCACACACCATTTCATTCAACCGGGGTCAGAGGGGTGTGGCTTTCTGCTGAGGGGGCGGGGTGATGTGGGAAAGTGTCCAATGAGAAGGGTCTTAGAATACATGCCGGATCTTCTTTCGCTCTGTTGTAAGAATCTCATATTGATTTGATCTCTTATTGATCAGATTAGCATATTAGCAGCTGCTGCTTCCAAAATGAAATGGAACTAATGACATGGTTTTTCCGCAGATACAGATAACTGCATGATGGTGATGCAGCAAACTGAGCGAGGTTTACTAAACTACAGTAGAATTTATTTAGTCCCACTTTTTATTGCAAGATTTATTCAGTTTTTACTGAGACATAATTATTAATGCTGATTATTATTTTATTATTATTACTGATCATTATGTTATATTTTATTATTATTTCTCATTATTCATATATATATATATACATGCATATGTATGCATATGTACAGTGGGTACGGAAAGTATTCAGACCCCCTTAAATTTTTCACTCTTTGTTATATTGCAGCCATTTGCTAAAATCATTTAAGTTAATTTTTTTTCCTCATTAATGTACACACAGCACCCCATATTGACAGAAAAACACAGAACTGTTGACATTTTTGCAGATTTATTAAAAAAGAAAAACTGAAAAATGCTCAGTATTTAGTAGAAGCACCCAAGAGAGAGAGGGAGAGATAAATGAGATGTATGAGATATAAATGTCAATTTATAATATAATTACATTATATATTCCTGTATAGTTGACTTCTGGGAAGTTTTATACAGTGTGACATGCATTAAATATAAACAAGACCAGATATAAAAACATTTTGCCTTTTTTATGTGTGCTGTTTATGATTTTAATTGAAAGACTAAATTATATATTTGTTCTGTTATGAATTCCTTTGTCAACGCAGGACCATTTAAAATGAACTAATGAAGGCAAAAAAATTATAAATAAATGGCAAAAAACTTGAAGATCAATTATAGGATAAAAACCACAGATGCAGCTTTGTGTTTGTAGGAATGGCTGAGTTGAAGTCTGAGGTGAGTTTGCTGTTTCTCTGTGTTTGCTGACTGTGGGAAACTGAACTCAGGCTCTTTTCTCCTGATATTCACTAAACAGATCCATTGTTCTTCCTGACCTGTAGTCCGAGCAGAACTATTGTCCGGAGGGAGAGGAGGTCACACTTCTGCTCCACACCGACAGAGCGACCGGAGAGCAGATCGATACTGTTCCTTCAGTCTGCAGCTGTCGAGCTGAACACATCGATACTGGGCAGATCTGGATCTGTTTCATCAGCTGGCAGAAACCAGTGCTGTTAACACTCATTCTGTCTGAAATAACTGACCAACACACACACACACACACACTCACACACACACTC